>NC_081408.1:574252171-574552171 GCF_030272615.1 Cryptomeria japonica
TGGCTGCCAAATCGAGCCAAATTGGTCGGGCCAAAAGCATTCCAGCCGGGATGCTTCTAGCCAGAACCCTTCTAGCCGGAATAGGCATTGTTAGCCTATAGTGCAACATAGATCTGTATGATCACCCAAGGAAGATTGAAGATTTTTCCTATTTTTAGGCTTTCTACCATCAAGTTGTTCGAGATTATAGCAAGCCTCTTGTTCTCCTGCACTCCAATCGAGGCAGGGAGTTGACTTCTAAGTATTTTGTGGAGTTCCTAAAGTATCATGGCATGAAACAACACCTAACTACTCCTTATACACCTCAACAAAATAGTGTTGCAAAATGATGCAATCAAACTATTATGGACATGGTTTGATGCATGCTTTCTAGAACCAATTCGGTGGATCATTTTAGGGTAGAAATATTCTAGATAGATGTGTATCTTCTCAATTGAGCTCCTACAAATATCAGAAGAGGTATGGAGTGGTCACAAACCATCAATTTATCATCTTTGAGTATTTGGTTGTACTAAATATGTGTGTTTCCTAGCTCATAAGAGGAAGAAACAAGATTATAAGATACTCTAGTGCATATTTTTGGGTTATAGTTAAACTTCAAAGTATTATCATCTCATGGATTTAGAGACACATGATATTTATGAGAACATAGATGTGGTTTGTGACAAGACATCTTTTCACTTCCTACTACATAACAACAATCCATCCTCTTTCCATAGACTTATCTCATAGTCAAATAATGTGATTGAGAACTATTCTCGGCAAGAAAATGAATGTGAGATGCATGGAGAATCGTTTGTCAATCTTGGAGATTTGGAGAATATTTCTTTAAAACCATAGCAACATATACATCTGAAATGGGCCCAAAATACCATCAAGGATTTCCACCTAGGTGCACTTCTAGACCTCTCCGTAGGAGTAGGGACATAAAGTGAAGCAAGAAATGAGGTGAATCTAGCATTGATGAGTTCATTTGTGAGTAATAAATAACTTGCAATAGCCTGTAAGGCTCTGAATCAACCACATTTGAAGACAATTATGTATACTAAGTATGAATCTTTGATGAAAAATCAAACACAGGAGCTTGTTGATCCACCAACAAGAAAGAAACCTATGGGCTGCAAATGGGTTTTCAAAATAAAATGCAAGGCAAATGGGTCTATTGACAAATACAAGGCATATCTTGTTGCAAATGGATATTCTCAACAAGAGGGCATTGGTTATGAAGAGACCTTTGCACCCACTACACAACTCTAAACCATCTAAATTGTGTGTGCCTTAGCTAGACGAAAAATGATGGAGGCTTCATTAGATGGATGTCAAGGGTGTTGTCTTGAATGGTGATCTTGAAGAGGAAGTACATGTTCCAACTCGAAGGCTTCATTAGTGAACACAATCATCACAAGGTATGTCATCTAACCAAGTCACTATATGGGTTTAAATAAGCCCCTTGGGTACGGTACAAAAAAAATAATGGTCATCTTTTGTAGCATGATTTTATTCATAGCTCCTCTAATTCAAAATTGTATATATTGTCATACTTGTATTGTATGTATATGATCTTGTGATCACAGGAAGATCCAAAAATCTCATTGATACTATCAAGCATGATCTAAAGAAATCCTTCGACATGATAGATTTGGGGCTCCTTCATTATTGTCTTGGCTTGGAGATATGGAAGAACAAATATCATATCTTTATCTCCTAATTGAAATATGCCAAGACACTTCTAGAATATTATGGCATGTCTGATTATAAACCTCTACCCACATCCATGGAGAAAAAATTGCAACTATCTTGTTTCTATGACTCACCTAAAGTTGATACAACTCTCTATAGGTAGCTCATTGGGAGTCTCATCTACTTGATGCATACTAGGCTATATTTATGCTTTGATGTTAGTTATCTATCAAGGTTCATGTGGGAGTCAAATAAATGTCACTAGATTGTAGCTAAGAATATTTTGTGATATGTCCGAGGTACTCTTGAGTATGGTTTCGAATATAAGAAGAATGATTAGTTCTTCATTTAGGTATATGCTCACTTAGACTATGTTAGGTCTATGGATGATTAAAAATCAACATCAAGATATCTTTTTCATCTTAGATCTGGTCCTATTTCATGGATTAGTAAGAAGCCGATTGCTTTTTCTCTCTCATCCATTCAAGCTGAATATCATGTTGCACGAGGAGCTATGTGCAAGCCAATTTAGTTATGTTGCATTCTAGTTCATATGGGTATTTATCAGGATCAACCACCAATTCTTTTTTGCAACAACCAAGGGGTGATTAAGCTTGTCAAGAATCCATTTTTTCATGAGTGCACCAAGCACATAGAGCTTTAATGTCATTACATTTGAGATTAGGTGATGTATATCTATATTGAGGTCTAGTATTGTCCATCTGACTCTCAAATTGTTGATATTCTCACCAAGTCTCTTGGCAAGGTGAAATTTGAGTTGTATCAGGGATACATTTGTAGAAACAATGTATTAAGGGAGGGAATGTTAATGTAATTTCTTACATAGTTTCTATTACTGTTGTTTCTCAATAGCCACCAGTTCCTCAATAGTTTCCTACCATTGATCAACTTCTTTTGTCTTGTATTTTTTGCTTGCTACTAGTAATACAAGTCATCAAATTACATTTGTTTCATCCCCTCTACTCTTTTAGGTATTAACCCCTAAGACTTGGGATCTTATAAATATACAATTTCCAAATAAAAGCAAAGTACAAATTAAGGAATATGATCAACATTGGAAATATATATGGAGCATAAACTATACAAAGTACGACATATAGAAATAGTAAAATCCAAATATTCTCACTATGAGAAATATACTCAAAGAGAAGGCATGACCTCTAAGACTGGTAAAACCCTTAGATACTTACTAGGATTCATGTCACAAACACACAAAGTATGGCCTCTAGGAATAGCAAGATCCCAAGATGCTTACTAGGAGCCCTATCCACAAGGGTTCATAAGTCATAAAGCTATAAAGATGTATTATGTTAGGTGGCTCATGAACAAGTGAAGACATAATAAGCCAGTAAAAAGCCTTATATATGTTAGGTGACCTTCATGTTAATAGTATCGAAGATTACTAGCCTAGTAAAAAAACTTTATTAGTAAGATAATCATGATGGAATTCCACAAAATAGGTGTTCTAATAGCATATATAATTTCATTGTGTATGGTCAAAGTGAACAACCAAACTCATGGTGTGTACACAAAATAGAGTGCAAAGATGAATGTATGTCCCCACCTTAAAGTAATTGCATATTCCAATACAAATAAATTATCTTTAAGGTAGTGCAAAAATGAAATGCCCTCAACATAGGAAAATCAAGACAATATCACATACAAACAAGAGAATGCAAGAGAACATAAGGGATCTAAATATCTCAAGTCATTATAAATATGTGATAAGTAATATATAACATCATGATTATTTTGAATTCACCTCTTCCCCCATTTGTAGTAAAACAATGAGTACAAAGGAGGAAGAGCACATGAGAAGAAACAAAGGTATTTTGTGCCAACATGGAAGAGAGCTAAAATGCCTCAATGATTTTCATCATCCCCAAAAGACAATAGAATATTACATTTATAATAAAATGTATTTATGACAAAGAGAAGAATGAAGATATAAACAGAGGAATTTTGCAAAAGGGTTAGTCCCTTTTTATTCTTGTGCCAATAGAGCATCAAGGGTCATCCAAATAGATCTTAACAAACAAAAATACATGCCAAGCAATATATCATGGGTAATCACATCAAAAAATATATTGCACTTACAATCTAATCTATAACAATGTGTTTACCTTCCAATCTTGCTCACTATAATGAGATGATGTGTAAGATGCTAAAGGAGCTATGACTAATGATGAGCTTAAAAAATGCTCACAATTTGGATGTTTTGATAAAACTTTTAAATGCCTTTACTTTTGTTATTTCATGGATGTTCAGACTTTGTGAAACCTTTTTGGGATATCCTGTAGCAAGAAACTTTTATATTCCTGCAGCTCTTTGTGATTAACTTAATTGCATTTATTGCCCCGTTGACTCCCTAAAATGACTGGTATATCATATACAGTTTTTGAATGATGAAGTAAATCTAAAATGTGTGATTAATGAATGGATATCATGTATGTGCCATACGCCTTTTCTGTTGCCTGTTACCTTTTGTTTCGCAGGTTGTTCAAGAATGATCAAGTCAAGTGTAGCCAATCTCGGCCTTGCAATAAAGTCCATTTCCTGCACGGCTTCGAGGAAGCTCCGGCAAAGACTCTTTGACTGAAATCATGGGAAAGAATTTTAATGACAAAGAGTGGAGTGCTAGATTCTCTCTGATCGGGTTGAACGCATAAACTCATTTATGAAGTTTGTTCCTTGATTCGAGGATATGTTTTTACTTCCATGTCTTTCTTTTATGGAGTTAGTTAGTTAGTTGCTCCCCTGTTTTTAAATAAAGCTTCTCCTCCTGCGTGAGAGAATGATAGAATAAGAATAGTAGATGTCATGTAAGAATCAAGATGATAATGAAAGACAAAATCTATTTAACCAGAAGCAAAGTTTGTTGTTAGTTTCCATATCAACAAAGCAATGTATATCATTCTATTTTTATGAATAAAGTTCAATGAATTTCTGAGTTTCATATTTGCGTAATCAGGAGATGCTTGCTAAGGGGGCCCACTTAGTAGGTATCTGTAGCTAGTTAGTTAGTTGTTCTTTCCTGTTAAGCTTCATTTTGCTTTCATCTTTAAAGTTTTTATACAAACTCAGCTTTACATTGCTCCTGCAGCACAAGGAATCCATCACTGTGTCTGTTCCTACAGCATAAGGCCAGTTCATAGTTTGTGTTTCAGTTGTAGTTATTATGGTTTCTGTTGTAATCAAATCATAGTTGAGTTAAAAAGCTTTGCATTACCTTCCTGTAGCGTAGGTAGGATTTCTTTTCAGTATGTATTTCCGCTAGGATTTGACCAAAATAAGTTCCTAGTGCATATATTTTGCTGCGCCATTTAAAGTATACGTCCCCTAGTTTGACAAGTAAATGAACATCTACAGAAGAGAGATATTGATCACCTGTTGGAATGCCCAATTCCCAAGAAAGGTTTTACTATGATTTTCATATCCTTTTGTGGGCGCGACCATCATTTTTGGCACCGTTGCCAGGGATGGCGTCTCGCTAGGAGTTTATCAGAAGTCATTTTTTGGCATTAGTTTAGCTTGTTAGTAAAATTTCCTAGATTTTTCAAGCCACTATTCATTATATTGCATGCATAGAAGAAGAAGAGACGCACTGGGAAGGTTCATCCCTGAAAATCTATTTATTGAACTACTATTTGACCCAGCTGACAACGAACCTGAGGAAAATCCATTCGCTCTATTATTCCAGCAACCAAACATGGCAAATAATCAACCCAATAATCCACCTCCTACATTTGAGTTTCCTATTGTTCCCCAGGGAGATACTGACAATCTTAAAAATATTCCCTCTTCTTTGCTCCCAAAGTTTTATGGCCTTGTTACAGAGGACCCAGAAACCTTTCTGTTTGAATTTGATGTCCTCTGTCACAGTTATGACTACACCACAGATGCTCATAAATTGAAGTTATTCCTTTCCACCTTGAAGGAAGGAGATCTCAGATGGTTCATGAGTCTGAGAAGAGGTGTAGTTGATAGTTGGGAGGTCATGCAGACAAAATTCCTTGAAAAATATAAGGAATATTGTAAGAGCACCAGCAAGGGTGATGATATATTCCGAATTCAGCAGAAGGAGGATGAAAGTCTGGAAGATTACATTTCCAGATTCTTGTTTACACTACAGAGGAACTCAAACCATACTCTCAACGAGGACTCTCAGAAACTATTGTTTCTAAAGGGAATCAGTGATGCTTGTATAGATGCCCTGGACCTGATAGGAGGAGGTGATATAGCCCAGGTGCCTTGGGATGATATAAAGAAAATATGTCTTAACTACTCTCGAGCAATAGTTAAGAAAGGTAGAGGTCATCATGCTACAATAGGGAAGTCTTCTTCTGGTGGAGTTTCCCGAATAGAGATAACAAATTTGCTATCTGACTTCAAGCAGGACATCATTAATAATATGGCTACGCAACTGAACACTATGCAAGCTCGAAAGAAACATGAGGAGGCTGACGCAGTTTTGGCCGAGTTTTGTCCATACTGCAGACAAAAAAAGCGTGATTGCAGATGCAAGATGGTGGCTAATTTGGAAGCTAAACAACTACCTACTGACTTTAAGCCAGTAGAAGGAGATGATGATCACCTATTCTTTGTTGCACAAAGGAGACCATGGGCCCAGAGACAAGGTATGCCTCAAGACCCTTTAACTTTTGGTAATTCTTATTCTAGATATAATAATCAATGGCAACATGCATATGGACCACCACCATCCTGGAACCCACCTCAACCAAATTGGCCTAATTATCAGAACTAGCAATGGCAACCCCCTCAAGGGGGATGGCAGCAGCCACAGGGGCAATGGACACCACCTTCAGGAAATTGGCAGCAAAATTCTGAGTGGAGAGGCCCTCAACAATGGCAAAACCAATCCTCTGGATTCCTGCAGCTTCCACAACCGCAACCACAAGCCCTTATGCTGCCTCCTGCAGTAACTGCCACAAATCCTGGACCTCCGAAACAAATGCCTATGCCTGCCTAGCCAATGCCCAACCCCAATAATAAACCCCAGCAGCCTGCATATCTTGCCAAAGCAAACCAATATCAAGCTTATGCCTTAAACATTAATGATATCCATTTGAAGTCTAGCACTACTTTACCTACTCCAAAACCATCTCGGATTACTGAAATATCAGATCCTCCCCATGAAGAACCTACTACACCTGTTGTTCCTACTGAGCACATGCCAATAACAAATACCATAACTAAGGAGCCTATTCTACAAAATCAAGATAACCCACCTTTTCCTCAGAGGTTGCAAAGTACTACATATAAACCCATGGAACAACCCACTTTTGACATTTTGGATCAACTCAAAAATGTGCAGATTCAAATTCTTTTATTTCAGGCTATTAAAGATATTCCTATTTTTGGAAAAGCTATTAAAGAAGCCTGTTTAAAGAAGCCTGGACGAAAGAAAAAGGACACTCAAACAATTCATGTCTTAGAAAAATTGGCTGATATAATGTTGGAAAATGTAGTTATGCCAAAGTATATTGACCCTGGAAGTCCTGTAGTACAGATAAATGTAAATGGCTAAGTTGTAAAAAATGTTTTGATTGATTTAGGTGCTCTCATTAATGTCATGACAAAGCATACTATGGACTCCCTGAACATTTCAAACGTTAGGTCTACACCCACAGTCCTGTAGCTTGCAGATAGTTCCACAGTTAAGCCTGATGGGATTGTAGAAGATGTAATTGTCATTCTTGAATCTTGGGAGTACCTTGCTGATTTCACAATATTATCAGTTAAGGCAACTTTAGGAGGGTATCCAGTTATTCTTGGTAGACCATGGTTAGCAACTGTCGATGCTTTTATAGGATGTCATTCTGGAGATATGACTATTTCTGATAGGCAGTCCACAAAGAAATTGGCTCTGTATCCTCCTGCTAGACCTCAGCCAGATTTGTCCCAACTTGTTTGGCCAGATGTGGGGGAGGAAATTGAAGAAACCAATTCCTTGGCTAAATTGATGATGATTTAAAATGACCCATTCTCACAACTTCAGAGTGAAGATGCCTTATTGTTTCAAATTCTACAAAACAACTCTGATAAAGAAGGTTCACTTGATCCAAATGATATTCATTTACAATATTTCCTGCAGCAACCAAATTCTAAAAATTCACTGCCTAAACTTCCAGCTATTTTTCATAATTTGCTTCCACAGGAGATACAAAAATTACCTGTAGACTCTATGAATGATCTCACGAAGCAGATAGAATTGTCTCAAGGTCATTGTTTGAATATCAATAATAAGCTGTCATAGTCTCAACAGGCTGATCTATTAAAAATGCTACAAGAACAGCATAAAGCTTTTGCATGGGAATATGGGGACATGCAAGGAATAGATCCTTGAGTTTGTACTCATAAGATATATATCAAAGAAGATTGTTCACCAATTAGACAACCTCAAAGATAAGTAAATCCAGCACTTAGGAAAATAGTTAAAAGTGAACTTCAAAAATTGCTTGATGCTGGTTTTATTTATCCAATCTCTGACAGTCAATGGGTTTCTCCCTTAGTTATTGTTCTCAAGAAAGGTGGAAAATGGAGAGTATGTGTAGATTACAGAGAATTGAACAGTGCCACTAAAAAAGATCACTTTCCACTACCTTTTGTAGATCAAGTACTAGACTCACTGTCTGGAAAAAAATATTTTTCCTTTTTGGATGGTTACAGTGGATACAATCAGATAAAAATAGCCCCTAAAGATCAAGATAAGACCACTTTTACCTGTCCATGGGGAACATTTGCTTATTCAGTCTTGCCTTTTGGCTTATGCAATGCGCCAGCAACATTTCAAAGAGCAGTAATTAGTATCTTGCTGATATATCTCATGAATGTATAGAGATTTATATGGATGATTTCACTGCCTATGGAGTCACATTTGAAGAAGCACTAGTAAATTTAGAAAAAGTATTGAAAAGATGTAGAGAGCAAAATTTGTCTCTAAACAGTGAGAAGTGTTTTCTAATGATGGAAGAAGGTATTGTTCTAGGTCATCATGTTTCAAAAAATGGAATCCAGGTTGACCCTGCTAAAATTGAAGTAATTCAGAATTTACAAACTCCTGCAAAACAGAAAGATGTCAGAAGTTTTCTTGGTCATGCAGGGTATTATATAAGGTTTATAAAAGACTTCAGTAAAATTGCCAGTCCACTTTATGCTTTGTTAACAAAGGATTCCCAATTCGAGTGGACAGAGGCCTGTGAAAAATCTTTCCTACAATTAAAAGACTTGCTTACTAAAGCCCCTGTTCTTCAAGGTCCAAAATGGAATTTGCCTTTTCACATACATGCTGGTGCTTCTGACTTTGGCATAGGAGCAGTTCTAAATCAAAAAGAAAATTCAGTTGAACATGCTATTTACTTTATCAGCAAGAACCTTCAAGGTCCTGAGCTCAATTATACTGTCACAGAAAAGGAGTTGCTTGCAGTAGTATATGCTTTGAATAAATTTAGACATTATGTCACAGGCTATCAGATATTCGTCCATACTGACCATGCAGCAATCAAATATCTGATGAACAAACCTGCCATTTCTGGTAGGTTGGCACGATGGCTCCTGTTGTTACAAAAATTTGACATTTCTATAATTGACAAACCAGGGAGAGCTAATGTTGTAGCTGACTTTTTATCAAGACTCCAATCAGCTACACCTGTTGAACATGAGATCATTGATGATAGGTTCCTAGATGAACACTTGTTTTCCATCACTGCACATACCTTGGTATGCAGACATTACCAATTATCTAGCAGTAAACAGAATACCAGACTACTTTTCTCCAAAAGAAAAGAAGTTATTAATAGAGAAAAGTTTTAACTTTTCATGGATTGCAAATAGTTTGTTTTATACTGGAGCTGATCAGGTAATGCGAAGATGTGTAAGAGAAGATGAAACTTATGACATATTGCATGCTTGCCATGATGAACCATGTGGAGGATATTTTGCAGCAAAAAAAATATCAATGAAAGTTCTTACAACAGGGTACTACTGGCCAACATTACATAAGGATGCTGTGGCCTATACAAGAAAATGTGACAAATGCCAGCATATGGGAAGACCAACTAAGTCCGATGAAATGCCACTACATCCACAGATAATAGTCACCCCTTTTGATAAATGGGGGATGGATTTTGTAGGACCAATTGATCCACCATCCAATGGAAAGTCATACACTCTAGTTTGCACGGACTATGTAACAAAATGGGTTGAGGTAACAGCTATGGCTCATGCTTGAGATAATAAAGTTGTTGAGTTTCTGTATGAACAAATTTTCACAAGATTTGGCGCTCCCAGAGAGCTTGTAACCGATCAAGGAGCTCAGTTTACATCTAATCTGATCACAACACTAATGAATGAATATAAAATCAAACATAGGAAGTCCAGCCCTTATCACCCTCAAGCCAATGGTCAGATAGAAGTAACAAACAGAGAAATTGAGGCGATCCTCACAAAGACAGTACAGATACATAGAAAATATTGGAGCAATAGACTTCCTAAAGTAGTTTGGGCTTACAGAACTACATGGAAAACAACAACTGGGTTTACACCTTTTGAGCTGCTTTATGGGAAAACAGCCATGTTACCCATAGCATTTGAACACAAAACTTTGAGGATAGCTCTTGAACTCAATATAGACATATCTGAAGCACAGAAGGACCGTCTCCTACAGCTAAATGCTTTGGACGAAATGAGAAAAGCCGCCCTGCAGCACACAGAAGTAATCCAATAGCAAAAGAAAAAATGGCATGATCAGCACATCAAAACCAGGAAATTTTCTACTAGAGATTGGGCTCTGTTATATGATTCTAGATATCAAGAAAACCAAGGTAATCTCACCACACATTGGCTTGGCCCCTATGAAGTTGAAAATGTGTTCGATAATGGAGCTGTACAGCTGGTAACAATAGACCCAGTCTGCTTCAAATTGTTAGTGAATGGCCACCGACTCCGGTTATACCACAAACCAGTCTCCAAGGAAGAATTCATGTAGCAGTTTGTTCAGGTTCCTCCCGCAACTCTTCCTGCAGTTGAAGGCTTTTGCCTTTCTCCTACAACATCACCGTAATTTTCAAAAAGCATGCCCATAATAAAGGTTTTCTTTTTACAAAAAGGAAACCCCTTTCTCCATTCTCATTTATCGCCTCCATTTCACTTCTTTCACTTCCGTCCATTCAATTCATTTGTTCATTTCATCCATCCATTTCACCCATCCACGTCATCCATCCGCATCAAGATTAATTAAAATATCTTTCTCATTTGTCAATCCATGCAGCTGCCATCATATTTCTTCACAGGTACATGCAATTATCAAAGGTACGCCATATCTTTTCTTATCGCATATTTGATTTATTTCATTCAATTCATTTTCTGATATGCATGTACCAGTCATTATTGCCTGAACTTCTGCCTGTTCTTTGTGACATGTGAGGACACATGTCATATTTTAAGTAGGGGGCGGGGTAATCCATCTTTTGAAACCTGTCTTTTCGTCGCTGCCATAACTGCAAAATAATCTTCTTTAATACTTTTTTTTGGTACTTTCCAACTATGGTCGCATGTCTTTCTTTATTGCATAATCATGATTAAGACTGCTTGTTTAAAAAGTTCATTTTTGGAAAAGAAAGAAAGTAATGTGACGGCACAAAAAAATCAGAACAGAAGGGAAGTAGTGAATTTGAATCTTCACCAAAGAATTGAGTTCAGCTGTAGGAAAACTGCAAACATGGGTGGTCAGTTGGTGCGACATGAGCCTACAGCTCATGAAACATTATTACAAAATCTGCAAACAGTCCATGCATTCAGCCTCTGTGGATGGTTAAATTATTTTTTGAGCTTAAATGATTTTAATGAGAAGGCTGCTGTAGAATTTCTGAGAACCCTTTCTGAAGGGGAAGCCACCGTATGGGGTCTAACGGTTGTTGCAACCGAAAGCAGAATTGCAGAAGTAACTGGACTTCCAGCCGTTGGAGAAAACTTTTCTTCAGATGCTGCAGCAGCAAGGGCCAAGTTTTCAATGCCTACTGATGGACCTCTGGAAGTCTCCAAACAGGGATGCAAGCGCGTATCATTGCCTCCTCCTTATTCAGAGTATGCTATTTACATAATCAAGTATTTGACCTGTGAAGGCCATTTTTCCTATTTGCATTCTCATCATTTCAAATTATTGAGCCATATGAGGCATGGGTTAGCTATAAATGTTCTGAATTTCTTGTTAAAATTTTTAGAACACAATGCCCACGGAACTCAACAAGGGAAAGATAATTCTGTCACTCATCATGGCCTCATTAAATTACTGATTGAGCGCTCTTTAAGGGATGTCTCATCTCTCTCCTGGCAACAATTTGTTGCCCAAAAGAGTTTGCAAATTTTACAACCTCCTAGAGTACTTACCCCACGGCCTCAGAAAAAGAAGAAAGAAAGTCCATCTACCAGTAAAACAGGGCAAGGGTCATCTACTCCTGTAGCACCTGGTCCTGCAGCTTTCATACCTGAATCCTCTGCTAGGATTCAAACTAGGTCTGCCACTAGGAGTGAGAAAGGAAAAGCAAAAGCAGAAGGGTCCCCTGAATCTGACCCTCGTTCTCAGAAAAGGCAATGCCCTTCTCCTGCAACACCTTCCCCTGCAGCTGTTTCTCCTACAGCAACGCTTGTTGCTATTTCTAGTTTGCTGTCATCCTCTAGTAGGGCAAAGCCCTCTAAGCAAACAAAGAAAAGGAAAACCACCGGAACACCTCCTGCAGCCGCATCAGTGCCAAGAAGGGTTTCCTCAAGGAAACAATCTAAGACCTCCCCTGCATCACAACCAGAGGTGATTGTAATTTCAGAAGAATCTGTTGAGTCTGAATTTAATGTTTCTCAGAATGTGTCCAAAAATGCTGCCCAGAGTTCGATCATTCCTAAAGTGGAACAAGTTGAGACAAAGGAAACAGGGCATAATGAGCAAGGGTTACCAAATCTTAATGATTTGGCTACTGTTGCTACGCAATTTTCAGAGGAAGCATAGGCTTCTCCACCACAGGAACAAGAAGAATTTATCTTACAGCAAGAGGAAGAACAGGCTAAACAATCAAATATGCCTAGTGAAGTTGTATCTCATCCTGAAGTTTGCAAAGCCATTGTTGTGTAGAAGAAAACATTTTTAATGGAATTTCGAGAATATGTTAAAACTAATTAGGAAATAGTTACATTGCAAACCCTGACTTTCTGATACATAGCCCAGACTGTCATGCAGCAAAGTCTATGGGAAATAGAAAAGAAGAAATTAAATAAGAAAATTGAAAGTCAGAAGCAAGAAATTGCTGAGCTGAAAGCAAAAACAAATGAAATGTTGAAAGTAACTGGCCAAATTATGGAATGTAGACCCCCACCCAGAGTTTATGCTCTGTGCCTTAAAGAACAGTTTTTATGGTTCCAATTAATGAGAATTTTCAGAAACCAAGATCCTATAATTCATAATGCCAAAGACTTCTATGAAGCATACCAGGCAGCCCCTAACTGGTTAAGAAATTCTCTCTGTGAATTCTATTTGCATGGCTTTTTTATACCATTTGAAACAGAATGGAATCCTCTTCTTTATATTGGTGATGTTCATTTAAGAGCATTTATGTCATGGGCAGCAAATGAGGCAAATTATGGCAGGCAATAGGAAACATATGAGGAAGTTGAGAAAACAGAGCCTGTTCCATTACGATCTCACAGTTCAAATCCTTATGCAATGTTGAAAGATTGGTTTGCTCTGACATATGGAGTTAATAATGTTTCAGCAAGAGGAAAAATATTTGATATCAGAAAACAGGTATATGATGAATTCCAGGCACAACAATATTCATTTTGGAAATTGGCATTCTCCAGAAGTGAAAAAAGATGGGAAAAGTTAACTGTTGGGTTAAGAAAGTCAGAACCGCATAGTCCCTTAAATTTCACAGCAGCTCTCAAATGAACCAGTAGATATATTCAATTGGGACTTCAAACAAGATTTGAACAGTGGTTGCCGCTGACATTCAAACCTCCTGTGCTAATGTGGCCACTTTATCCTCACCAGGCTACAAAACTCAACAATGAATTAGAAGATCAAAGGTATGAAATATGTCAGGATTTCAGAGGATTTTATTACAAGTTTAAAAATCTGTTTCAAAGTCATGTAGCAGCCACCAACTTCAGAGAAACCACCAGGAAAGTTAATGCTAGAGGACCAGCATTGGGCTAAGTAGGGGGCAGTGATGAGCTTAAAAAATGCTCATAATTTGGATGTTTTGATAAAACTTTTAAATGCCTTTACTTTTGTTATTTCATGGATGTTTAGACTTTGTGAAACCTTTTTGGGATATCCTGTAGCAAGAAACTTTTATATTCCTGTAGCTCTTTATGATTAACTTGATTGCATTTATTGCCCCGTTGACTCCCTAAAATGACTGGTATATCGTATACAGTTTTTGAATGATGAAGTAAATCTAAAATGTGTGATTAATGAATGGATATCGTGTATGTGCCATACGCCTTTTCTGTTGCCTGTTACCTTTTGTTTCACAAGTTGTTGAAGAATGATCAAGTCAAGCGCAACCAATCTCGGCCTTGCAGTAAAGTCCATTTCCTGCACGACTTCAAGGAAGCTCCGGCAAAGACTCTTTGACTGAAATCATGGGAAAGAATTTTAATGACAAAGAGTGGAGTGCTAGATTCTCTCTGATCGGGTTGAACGCATAAACTCATTTATGAAGTTTGTTCCTTGATTCGAGGATATGTTTTTACTTCCACGTCTTTCTTTTATGAAGTTAGTTAGTTAGTTGCTCCCCTGTTTTTAAGTAAAGCTTCTCCTCCTACGCGAGAGAAGGATAGAATAAGAATAGTAGATGTCATGTAAGAATCAAGATGATAATGAAAGACAAAATTTGTTTAACTAGAAGCAAAGTTTGTTGTTAGTTTCCATATCAACAAAGCAATGTATATCATTCTGTTTTTATGAATAAAGTTCAATGAAGTTCTAAGTTTCATATTTGCGTAATCAGGAGATTCTTGCTAAGGGGGCCCACTTAGTAGGTATCTGTAGCTAGTTAGTTAGTTGTTCTTTCCTGTTAAGCTTCAGTTTTCTTTCATCTTTGAAGTTTTTATACAAACTCAGCTTTACATTGCTCCTGCAACACAAGGAATCTATCACTGTGTCTGTTCCTGCAGCATAAGGCCAGTTCATAGTTTGTGTTTTAGTTGTAGTTATTATGGTTTCTGTCGTAATCAAATCATAGTTGAGTTAAAAAGCTTTGCATTACCTTCCTGTAGCGTAGGTAAGATTTCTTTTTAGTATGTATTTCCGCTAGGATTTGACCAAAATAAGTTCCTAGTGCATATATTTTGCTGTGCCATTTAAAGTATACGTCCCCTGGTTTGACAAGTAAATGAACGTCTACAGAAGAGAGATATTGATCACCTGTTGGAATGCCCAATTCCTAGGAAAGGTTTTACTGTGATTTTCATATCCTTTTGTGGGCACGACCATCAACTAATACAATACAAGTAGCTATATCCAGTTCTAAACATGGACCATTTCCTAAGGAAGGATTGCTATATGTAGCAATAGGAGCTAAAGTTAATGCTTTAAAAAATATTAAGGATAATGCAAAGTAAATTTCTCTATAGTTTCAACCATGCCATCTGAATCATCATCCAACTTTATCACCATAAATGGTAAAAATAGAAGAAGGAGGAGAAGAATCCATTGGAATAAAAAATGGAGCTTTTAGTTAAATTGTGCAAGTTAAGGATCAGCCATAGGAGTAAGTGAAGGTAAGAAAGATTGAGAAGGTAGATGCAGTGTCCTAAAATTGCACCCCTTGCAATTTTTGACTGCATTTGGTTCTTCACCTTAGTGTTTGTGCCCCTTGGCCTGATCCGGGACCTGATTATGCTCACACATGTCAAAAACTTCATGCAACTCAATGATGCACCTTGCCTGCACCTTGATCCTTCCCCAAATTAGGGCAAGACTAGGGCTTGGCACCCTAGTCCCCCTTAATGGGGAACTATCTTGGGCCCCTCCCCTTGACCTATCTCAAATTTGAAGTAGGAAAATCCCTTCTATGTCGGCTAATGTCAGAAACTTAGTCAATTAATCATACACGCAAGTATATAAGAGGGATTTCCCCTCTCATTTGATATGATCATGAAAATTCAACCAAGCATCCAAGCATCCAAGAGATCAATCATTCAAGAATTCAAGAGTAATTGAGCAATCTCAATCTTCCTTCAAGCTTTGGAGCAGCAAAAGAGTCAAGATTTTATAGAATTGAAGAGGAGATCATCATTCTAATTCATGAAATCATAATTCCACGTGGAGGCAAGAAAAAATTCATGAGGTATAAGCATTCCATTTTCAGTCAATTCAACATCCCCTCAAAGAGAAGGATTTCTACTCTCAGTCATTTCAATTACATTATTTCAACCACTTCGTTAATTCCAAAACTGGGGTTTGACCTAAAGGCAAACCCCTATTCCCAACATATTTCCCTTTCCTTTTGTGTGCAGAAAGAAGGTGTGTAGCTATTCTTCGGGAGTTAATTTTTATTTGATAGGAGGGAGGTCTAGCCCAAACACATGATCCTTGCAAATTTTTGCAAATTTCACAAAGCAGCTCCGAATCATCTCAAACTTCTCAAATCAAGGTGCACAAAAAAATTCCGAATCTGTAGCTCGCTATTTTCTCATATTTGTCTTCATTTCCAACACTTAACCTCAATTCAACTAGTTAACTCACAAAAGAGGGTCAATCAGATTCCAAACACAACCAATCTATTTAGTATTTAGTCCTTGTATCATTTAGGATTGGATCTAGTATATTTATCCACCTCTTTTGAATGTAAAGTTTCACCAAGTGAAAATTAAGCTGAGTGAATTCTCCTTTCCCTATGGTGAATTTGCTAAGCCCCCAATTTTTCACTTTATATTTTGGTGAACCTGACATGTCTTATGCTTGCTTTTGATTTTCAGGTTCAGATGTGATTCATATGCAATTAATTAATTCATATTTGCAATCATTTTTAAAAAAATTAGCTTATGCGCTTAATTGTTACATCACTTTCATAGCTAGTGTTCACCTTTACATTTTGGTGAAATCAACAACTGCTATACTTGCTTATGATTTTTTATTTTCAGATTTGATGTATGTAATTTAAAATTCAAACTTTCAATTCCAAGTTGAATTTCCTTGCAATTTTAAAACATTAAGAGGTTAAATTCACAAAAACCCCAATTTTTATATTCAAAATTCAGCTTGTGATTTATCTAAATTGGATTGATTGTTTCAGATCTGAGAACTCAATTTTATAATTCAAGTTTTCATTTACATGTTCAATTTTAAAATATTTTTAAAATTAAATGGTTAATTAAATAAAAAATCTTAATTTTAAATTTTAAATTGAACTTGTGGGTTGTGTAGATCTTGAATTAATTTTTAAATTTGACTCCTTTCTTCAATTTCAAAATTCACTTTCCCTCCTTACAACATTCAAATTTTCAAATTTAATTTTTTATAATTAAGCGGTTTATCCAACAAACCCTAGTTTTTAAAATTAAATTAATCTTGTGCAAATTGAAATTTTCCTATAAGAATTTAATTGACAATTGAATCTAAAGCCTCTTATTGTACTTATAAACATCATAAAATTTGGCCCTTAAGTGTGCTCTTTTTCTTGTTTCATTCTTTCAATTAATCATCTTTCCTAAGTGTGTCGTATTTTAACCTTGAAGGCTTATTTATGCATACCTAGACATCTCCAATTCCCATATCCTTTTGGAATTCACATTAAAATCACAATATCTTGCTTCCCTAAAAATTTGGTAAAAAGTTGGTTAGGTACCTACTTGGTCCTGACTTTTTCTCCCCAAATTTTGTGAGCCTGTTTTGACTATATTTTATTGCTCAATTCCAGAGATTTGTGAAATTTTATTGATTTTAGGTTGTGCTAAGGTCAAAAACAAATCTGAATTTCAACATTTCCATTTTCAATTTAAATTTTAAAATTAAGTGGTTGATTACATATACCATAATTTTTAAAATTAAATCAATTTCTATAATTTTTCAATATTCCAAAATTTTAAAATTTTAAAAATAAGAAGTTAAATTTGCACAACCCTAATTTTAGTTTTGATCTTCCCTCCTTTAAAATTTTAAAATTTTAAAACTAATCTATCATTTTCAACCCTAATTTTAAATTTAACTTTCTATCTTCTAAGAAGTAATTTCAAATGTAAATTAAGAGGTTATTTTAGCAAAGCCCTAATTCTAAATTTCAAATTCCTAGGAGATTGCATTATTCTTTCAATCATTTTGCATTCTAAAATTCAAATTTCCAATTTCCCTCCCTTATTGCATGAGTTTTACTACTATTAGTTCTACCTATAGTATCTCAGTAAGAAGAAGTTGTAGAATTAAGGCTGCCCAAGGTTTGATTACCAAGGAAATGGAGCCTAATTTGGCTAGCTTTTTAAATGAGGATATTGGTGGTTCTTCCAATCATACATATATTCCCATTTATCCTTTTGATAATTCTCATAATGAGGAGGAATCACTAACTAGGGTATGCATTGACCAATTGGCGAAAATGGACAATCAATTTGACAATCTTCAACAACGGATGAGTCAAGAATACTTGGAAAGTGAGGCTCTCCCATTGATTAAAGGATTAAAAAGAATGATTAAAATTTAATAACATGGTTTTGATATCTTGCATGGTATTGTTCATATTGTTGAATATTCTAATATCATACTTATGAAGAGTTGTACTGAAAACCTAGATTATACACAACCTAATAGTCAAATTAATCATTCCATTCCTTTGACAACTCCTATGAATAGTGTTCCTACCTTCACATCAAATATCATGGCTACCTCTACACAAAATGTCATACCTACAAATGTTAGTCATGGGGGAAATACCTCTTCCTTCATTCCTCCTACTATGAGTGTTACCCTTATTACCCAATCACACTCACCACCTATAGATGTTAGTCAAGGGGGCAACTCCTTCAATCATAATTCCTTCATTCCTGCTATGAGTCTTCCATGCATTACACCACCTTCTCTATTTCCTACTTATCATAGTGTCCAACCTCCTTATTCTCAATCTCTTCCTTCATTCAACAATGTCACTCCTCCCTCTCAATCCAACATGTCTAATTTAAATCCTTCTACTGAAGCTATAATCAATAGTCTAGCCCAAACAATGTCTTCCTTACAACAACAAATAGCTTCTATGAATCAATCCAAGTATAATGTGCCCACATTTGATGTAGCGAGTGTATTGTCCAATGACATTGTTAGAGTCATCCCTCCTAAACATGTAGTCTGTCAATTGGAACTTTATAATGGAAAGGGTGATCCCTTAACTCATGTTAAAACATTCCAAACTTTGTGTAGAGAATTTTCTCATGATCAAAGATTGTTAGCAAAATTATTTACTAGAACATTATGGGATAGAGCTTTGCAATGGTATTGTTATTTGCCTCCTTATTCTATTAATTCTTTTCAACAACTGGATAATGATTTTATTCAACAATTTCACAAGAACATTGGTCGTATTAAAGTTACTTTGACTTATTTAATGCATTATAAACAAGGTTAAAAAGAAAAAGGGACTGATTTTATTGGTAGATATAAGCATTTTGTATTCTCAGATTTCTATTCCTATGCCTGATCAAAATATTCAAAATATTTTTATTGATAATTTATAATAAGATATTAGGGATAAACTTCTCTTAACTAATTTTAATTCCTTTCTATAATTGTTCGTAGTACTTCACAATTATCAACTGATTGTGAGTCAATTGGAATGATCATCTCCTTCCATGGCTCCAAGTGATAAGGGCGATAGTTCTCAACAACCATTTATGACATTCAAACCAAACAAAGGGTTCATTAAATTCAATGAAAACAACAATAACAATCATCTGGTAGGCACTACAGGTGTTCCTCCTTTATCTAAATTTTAAAAGAGAAAAAAGAATTTACTCCTTTGAATGAATCTTTGCATAGAATTATGTCTCAGTTAATACAAAGGATTGTGTTATAACTTCCCCAAATCACACCAATTGATCCATCTAAGAAAACTTCACCTTACTTTGATCATAAATCCTTTTGTCAATGCCATCATCAGCCTGGTCATGACACTAAAAAGTGGTTTTCATTGAGAAGTAAGATTCAAGAATTGATTGATAACAATACCATATCTATGGCTGGTGTGAATGATAAAGGAAACAAATCCATAGCTCCTCCTAATCAAAACCTTCATATTTTCACTGATCCTTTACCATCCCATTCCACCAATGTGATTGAGACTGATCATCTTGCTTTCTCTCCCAATGATGTTAGCTTTGAATCTAATAATGTGGTGAACCTTGTAGATCAACAAAAACCTCCTAAGGACTTGTGCATCACATTTGATACTAGTGAGACCATTAAAGAAATCAATGGACCATCATACATAAGCTCAAAAATCAAAGGTATACTTGCTAGAGGAGTGCTTATTGATCATTCTTGCATGGTTAATGTGATAACTAAAGAATTTCTTTGTACTATGCAATTGCATCAAGTGATATATGATGATACTGATGTGGTAGTTAAAGTTTTTGATGGCTTCTCTTGTCCTGCTATTGGTTCTATAACACTTACTATTGATGTTGGCACTAAATGCTTAGATGTTGAATTTGCTATCATTCATAAATTCAAGCAATGTCATGTGAAGTTGGGAAATCATTGGCTCTCTTCCATGAAATCAATCACTTCCACATTTCATAAGTGTTTGAAATTTCCTCATAATGATAAAATCATATCTGTCAATCATAGCTCATGTATCAACCTATAGTGAGAAATGGAGATGTTTGTCTTGATTAATTTTGGTCTGAAAGATTCCAACCTCTTCAGCCTAGAAGTGGTCCTCTCTTTAGATCATATCAAAACTGGAAAAATGAAATGATTTTATCCTTGAGTACACCTAGAAATCCAACACTTAGCATTCCTCTTGATGATCATATACCCCTTCTTGAGAATAAGATTATTCTTCGTCCTAAGGAAAAAAATAATCTTCTCCCCAAAGAGGTACCTATTCCTTCTCCTCAAGAGAAGAATCTCCTTTCTCCTAAGAAAAGAGATATTCTTCTTCCCAAAAAATAATCTATTCCTTCTCCTATGGATGAGTCTACTCTCCCTTCCAAAGGTAGAAAAAATCTTCCTCCTAAACATCAATCTATTCCTCCTAAGGCTAGACCTATCCCTCCTCCTTATGATGGACCCAGTCTCCTTCCTACACCTCCCATTCCTCCTTCATCTTATAGAGAGAAGTGACTGACCTCTCCTATTGTCCAATCTAAAAGACCTCAACCCATTCATCCTTCCCTAAAAGAAGAGATGAAGCCTATACTTGATGAACCTAAACCTCCTCAACATTCAACCAAAACTAGATGAAACCGTTGTGCAAGAGCATGCTGATGGAGACGGCATGCTAGCGATCGTGAAGTTGCTTCCCAAACCATTTTTTCTCCTAAAACACAAACTGTTGACATGATTCCATTTTCTAAACAAGAGGTTCAACCTAATTCTCCAAGACACAAAATTCTCAATACAAATGATGGTTCAAGTTCTATTCCTATTAGAGATCCTATTCTTATTAATCTTGATGAAGAAATAGGTGAAAATGTTGTTAATGATGAAAGTGTTGATCCTAATATTTCTGATGATGAATATGAATATTTTTATGTTGACAATGATTTATCTACAAAATTTTGAAAACCATTAATCCTAACTCATAGTAACGAAACAAGTGACTCAACATTAGAGCATGGTCCTTGTTTGGAACTTGTGGTAGCTCCATCTACTATGCTCAATGCGGCTCCTCTTGCATGTTGTCCACCTTCTTGAAATAATGATTACTAGGATCAAGGGAGGATGATGTGCTTGATTAGCTTCATTAGCACCCTAGATTATCTCTCTCTCTCCTCTCTTGCTTATTTGTGACATTCTTCTATTTTTTTTCCTATTCTTCTATTCATTCTCCCTAGTGATGTCTACTTGAGGATGATGAAAGGCGTTGAGATATCTTTTGGTCTCTTCCATGTTGAATCAAAAGACACATGTGTTCCCTTCTTCCATGGTGGTTTCCTTTCTTTAGGGGATGAAGATAATTCTATATATATATACATGATAAACATGGGTTATCATAAAAAACATACTGACTTCAAAGTTAGGTGAAACCACCTTGTTTTTTGTGCTTTGTGTTCATTATCCTTTGATATATACTCTCTTGGGGGCTAAATTATTGCACATTCTTGTCTTTTTGGGTGTATCCTACCTTAAATCAATTGCTCTCGACAAGGTGTGTACAATCACTTTAACGTGAGGCATACACTTCGCTCATGATTCTCTCTTTTGATACTTAAAGTTACTTAGCAAACTTTGTCTTTGCATTGTAATTTTTGGTGCTCTTTATTTTCGTGACTCATAGTAAGAGAACCTTACTAGTTGTAGTCATGGTTCTCTCTTTCTCTTTCATGATCTTCCCTTTTACCTTATCATTGAATTCGTAAGATCCTAAAGTCCACTAGGGGCTTGGTGTATCTTGCCTCTTTGACATGGTGAAAGTCTTTCAATCTGAATTCCTTGTACTTTACTACAAGTATTTGTGTAATCTCATACTCCTGCTAAAGTGGGGGATAAATTTAGAATCTTAAAATTGCACCCCTTGCAATTTTCAATTGCATTTAGGTCTTCGCCTTAGTGTTTGCACCCCTCGACTTGATCAAAGACCTGATTATGCTCACACATGTCAAAAAATTCATGCAACTCAATGATGCACCTTGCCTACACCTTGATCCTGCCCCAAATTAGGGTAGGAGAAGCATGTGGTTCATTGGTCCCCATTAATGAGGACCTATCTTTGGCCCCTCCCCCTGACCTATCTCAAATTTGAAGTAGGAAAATCCCCTTTATGTCGGCTCATGTGGAAAAAATAGTCAATTAATCCTACAAGAAAGTATATAAGAGGGATTTCCCCTCTCATTTGATATGATCATGAAAATTCAATCAAGCATCTAAGCATCCAAGAGATCAAGCATTCAAGCATTCAAGAGAAATTGAGCATTTTTAGTGTTCCTTCAAGCTTTAGAGCAGCAATAGAGTCAAGATTTCAAGCATTGAAGAGGAGATCATGATTCTAATTCATGAAGTCATAATTCCATGTAGAGGTAATCAAAATGCCACAAGGAGGTATAAGCATTTCATTTTCAGTCAATTCAACATCCCCTCAAAGAGGAGGATTTCTCCTTTTAGGCATTTCAATTACATTATTTCAACCACTTGGTTAATTCCAAAACTGGGGTTTGACCTAAAGGAAAACCTCTATTCCCAACACATTTTACTTTCCTTCTATATGTAGAAAGCAGGTGCGCAACTATTCTTTTCAAGTCAAGTTGTCTTTGCAGAGACGAAAAACCCTTTTTGATGAACAGAAAGTTCAAAGGACCGATAGGAGGGTGACCTGGTCTGGACACATGGTCTCTGTAAATTTTGGCAAATTTCAGAGAGCAACTCTAAATCATCTCAAACTTCTTAGATCTAGGTGCACAACGAAATCCCGAATTAGTATCTTGTTATTTTTGTAAAAGTTATTGTAATTTCCAATTTAATGAACAAGTTATATTCTAGATGTTATATTTAAGATTTTGGTATTATTATTATGACAATAATATTATCATCTTTCTTTTCTGCAGGTATGAAGGATGAACATGTATTGATTTCAATGTCATTGCTTTTCTTTTGAATGATATATATAGTAAGGCAATCATGATCAAGTGGCACCTTGATCGGACATGTCTTTTAGACATGTCTGACCAAGATGTCACTTGGTCGTGTCTATCTACCGATTCACTCGGTGTTTATGATAACTTAATCGATTCCATTTACAAATGATAATAGATCGATATAAACACACACCTAATAATGAATCAGTGTCAAAGAAAATAATAATAGATTGATATAAACACACCTGATAATGAATCGATGTCAAAGCAAACAATAATAGATTGATATAAACACACCCGATAATGAATTGGTGTCAAAGCAAACAAACTCAATAACTAATAGCATTTAGATCGATGCTTAACTATGTTAAGTAGGTCATCAATCTAATCCATCTTTATCCAATGTCAATATCATAATCATGATCAATGTTATAATTTGGAAAACATATTCAGTTCAGAAAGCATTAATCAAATAGCATAACCAAAATAGAACAAAGGAGATTAATAGGTTAGGAGACTCTTATCTTGTAGAAGCTACTAATGCATTAACACTCCCTCTTAGCTTTGGAAGATAGATAAAGTAACCTGCATCATATTTCTTTTTCATAATGTTAGTCTCCAAAATATATATCATCAATATATCTGATATGAAGTACCATCAAAACATCACTCTAACCATGTGATATAAAAGATTCATTATTTCATTATGACAAGATATCACCTGAACACGTGATATCAATATTGCCTAAACACGCAATACTAAGGATAAACATATGAGGATGATTAAATTCTCATCTTATCCAATTTGTGATATGTGCACAAGCATTTTATACAAATGTTTTATCACAACACCATCATGGCACATCCATGACATACCAGAGATCCAACATGATAACTGGTTAGAGAATCATAAAATCGACACCTTATGATATCTGCATACAAGTGTTCATAATCTGAGAGATCGTCACCTCTTAGATATGAACACAAGGGGTGAAAACCTAGAATGTCCCAACATGACAAAAGAAGTTTACACATTAAACATCTTATTTACAAAGCAGATTACCTTTCTATCATACCTAAACCTTTTCTAAAGTTATCAACCTTCACTCTGGAAAGTGGTTTGGTCAGAATATCTACAGTTTGATCTCCTATGCTAATATATTTCAATTTGATCACATTTTTGTCTACCATGTCTCGCACATAATGGTATGGGATCTCAATATGCTTGGATCTATCATGAAATACTAGATTTATAGAAAGCTTTATGTAGCTTTGGTTGTCACAATGGATGACAGTGGGTTTCATAGGTTCACCAAATAGTCCCACAAGCAACTTCCTAAGCCCTACCGCCTCTCAAGCAACCATGGAAGCTGTAATGTACTCGGCCTTGATGGAACTTTGAGCTACAAAAGACTGTTTTCTGTTGATCCAAGATATCATGGCTGATCCTAAACTGAAGCAACACCCTGAGGTGCTTTTCCTATCACTCACACTCCCAGCCCAATCTGAGTCTGTAAATCTGTGTAGGTCTAGATTGACTTTCTCATATTTGAGACCAAGGTTTAGAGTACCTTGTAAGTATCTCATAATGTGTTTCGCTACAATCAAGTGAATTTCCTTAGGCTCACACATAAACTGACTTAAGGCATTGACAGCATAACAAATATCTAGCCTTGTATTCACCAGATACATCAGGGACCCAATCATCTGTCTGTAGAGTGTAGGATCAGTGGATTGTGACTCTGCTACTACTTCCCTAAGTTTATGTAAATTTGTTTCCATGGGAGAGGTCATAGGTCTGCTATTATGCATTCCAAATCTCTTCAAAATGTCCAAGGTATACTTTCCTTGGTTTAGTATAATATTGTCAGAATTCTACCATACTTCCAATCCTAGGAAGTAATGAAGGAGTCCTAAGTCCTTCATATCAAATTATTTGGATAGATCATTCTTGCATTGATCTATAAGATGATCATTTCCTGTGATTAATAAGTCATCAACATATAAAATCAACATTATCATATCACCTTTATTTCTTTTATAGTAGAGATTAGGATCTGCATCATTTTTATAGAAGCCTAGTCTTGAGAGATAGGTGTCAATTCTTTCATACTAGGCCCTAGGGGCCTATTTAAGCCCATAGAGAGCTTTCATGAGTCTACACACATTCAAGACTCTACATCATAAATTTCAAACCCTTCAAGTTGCTCTAGGTAGACTTCTTCTGAGATCTCACCATTTAGAAATGTTGTCTTAACATCCATTTGGTGTACCTTCCATCCTTTTGTTGCTGCAATGGCTAATACAGCTCTCACTGATGTATACCTAGAAATAGGTGCAAAGGTTTCTTCATAGTCTATTCCCTCCCTTTGTCAGAATCCTCTAGCTACGAATCTGGCCTTGTGTTTCTCAATACTGTTGTCTGTAGCATGTTTGATTTTGAATAACCATATAGATGAAACCACAAATTTCTTGGTTGGCCTAGGAACAATCTCCCAAACATCATTTTTCATAATGGATTGATACTTCTTCAGACATGGCATCCTTCCATACTTGATGTTTAAGTGCATCCAATACACTGTTTGGTTCAGTTTTAGAGAGATCATTCATAAGAGCAACATAGCTAGTGAATTTATTAGGTCTTTTGCTTTCCCTGAAGGTTCCTGAAGGAGCAGCAAACTTCTAAGATTTTGCTACTGTCTTGGTGGCCCATAGAGGTTTCTCTAGGTGAGATTGGAGTTTCACCTATAGTTTCCTCAAGATTCTCCCTCTGAAGCTCAAGAGTAGGGTCTTCTTCTATGTTAGGAGTGCGGATATAGATTTCAGGCTCTATTGTACTTAAGGCTCTTTTGAAGGCTAAGTCTTCTTCAATGATTACATCCCTACTAAGTTCAATATTTTTTTGACCATGTACATATATTCTATAGGCCTTGGATGTTTCACTATATCCTACAAGTATTCCCATTTTTTCCAGAAGGTTCTAGTTTTAGTCTTTTCTCTTTAGGTACATGTATATAGATAGGACACCCAAATATCATAAGGTGGCTAATATCTGGTTTTAGTTTGGTAAATACTTCCTCAGGAGTTTTATCTTCAAGATGTGAGTGAGGACATCTATTTTGTATATACACAGCAGTGTTAGTTGCTTCTGCCCAAAGATTGATATTTAGATTCTGATAAAGAATCATGGCTTTGGCAGTTTCTACAATTGTCCCATTTTTCCTCTCAGCTACCCCATTTTGTTGAGGATTATAAGGTATTGTTAGCTCCCTCTTAATCTCTAAGTTTTTACAAAAATCTCTAAATACTTCTGATGTGTATTCCCCCCCATTATCTGTCCTTAGGGTTTTGATTTTATTACCTAAGTAGTTCTTTGTCAGTGATTTAAACTCTTTAAACCTACTAAGGATCTCTTCTGATTCTTTACACTTCAGAAAGTAGATCCAAGATTTCCTAGAGTAGTCATCAACAAATATTACATAATACAAACCTCCTCTTAGAGAGGGAGTGGACATGGGTCCACATACATCAGAATGAACTAACTCTAATACTTTGCTTATTTTCCTAGTACTATTATGCAAGGCACCCTTGATATTTTTACCTAGGGCACATCCCTTGCATGGCTCTGAATGATATTACTGCAACCTAGGTAAACCTGTGACAAGGTTTCCCATAGATGATAAAGCTCTATAATTCAGGTGGCCTAGTATTCTATGCCAGACCTCATTTACATTTGTTGCTTCGTGTATTAGGGATAGGTTGGGCTCAGTGCACAGCTCATACAAATAGCCTCATCTTTGACCAATGACTTTAGCTTTCTTGATGGAAGAATTTCTCAGCCAAGCCAACACCTTGTTCTCCATGAAGGTTACTCTATATCTGTTATCTTCTAGGGCTGATATGGAGACTAGATTTCTCTTGATGCCGAGGACACATAGTACTCCTTTGAGTTTCAATGATATTCCTATCTTCAGTTTGATGGTGTAGGAACCAATTCCTCTAACTGGATGTGAGGAATCATCTCCGATGGTTACTTCCTCTTCATTATCCTCTATCATGGAGTCTAGCACTTTTCTAAACCCTGTAATGTGTCTGGATGAACCATTGTCGATCACCCAGGAGTTAGACTTATTTGATGCATGGCTTGTAAGTGTTGAGTAGAGGACATAGTTCTGGGAGTCATCTTCTCTTTTAGATTTTCCTGCTCCAGCAAATGTGGCTAGTTTGGCTCTCTCTAGACATTTTGCAACAAAGTTCCCAAACTTATCACACCTATAGCATTGAATATGTGATAGGTCTCTTTTTGAAGTGTTCTTGCCTTGATGACCCTTCCTCTTCCTAAATTTCTTCTTCTTGGTTGTCTTATTTGTGTTAGTATTTAGGACTTGAAGGTCTTCATCTATGTTCTTTTGTTTTATTCCCATCTTGTTCAATCTTGATTCTTCTTGGAGACAATCATCCCTTAATCTTTCAAAATTAGGATACTTGGACCTTGCACTGATGCCTTGGACGAATGTACTCCATCCACTACGCAACCCATCTAAACCAATGAGTGTTAACTCTTTGCTTTGGATCTCGTAATCCAGAGTTGCTAGTTCATCTCTTAGAATTGATATCTGCATAAAGTAGGCATTGATTGTCTCCCCCTTGTTCATGGTGATATGATTTATTTCTATTTTTAATGCCAGAGTTCGACTTGCATTTGATATCTCAAATGTGCTTTCAAGTGCTTTGAACATTTTATAGGCTATCTGATGTTTTCTTATGATGGGCATTATATTGTTTCTCACCCCATCAACTATTATTTTGATGGCTTTTTCATTTCCTTCAATCCATGTGGTTTTGTCAGGTTCATTTTCAGGTTGATCATTTTTAGTTTGAACAAATGAATCCACTTTGTTCTCCTTTAAGATCATCTAGATTTTGAACTTCCAGGGTGAAAAATCATCACCACCTCCGAGTCTGTCTTCAAATCTGATAGCACTGGCCATTGGAGAAATGTGATGTAGTATATAACCTTGTTCTTAAATTATTCACAAAATTGAATAGCCTCAATTTCGATCAATGTGGCTTTGATACAATGTAAAAGTTATTGCAATTTCCAATTTAATGAACAAGTTATATTCTAGATGGTATATTTAAGATTTTGGTATTATTATTATGACAATAATATTATCGTCTTTCTTTTCTGCAGGTATGAAGGATGAACATGTATCGATTTCAATGTCATTCCTTTTCTTTTGAATATATATATATATATATATATATATATATATATATATATATATATATATATATATATATATATATATATATATATATATATATATATATATATATATATATATATATAGTAAGGCAATCACGATCAAGTGGTACCTTGATCGAACATGTCTTTTAGACATGTTCGACCAAGATGTCACTTGATCATGACTGTCTACCAATTCACTCAGTGTTTAAGATAACTTAATCAGTGCCATTTACAAATGATAACAGATCGATATAAACACACCTGATAATGAATCAATGTCAAAGCAAACAATAACAGATCGATATAAACACACCCAATAATGAATTGGTGTCAAAGCAAACAAGCCTGATAACTAATAGCATTTAGATTGGCGCTTAACTATGTTAAGTAGGTCGTTGATCTAATCCATCTTTATCCAATGTCAATATCATAATCATGATCAATGTTATAATCTGGAAAACATATTCAGTTCGGAAAGCATAAATCAAATAGCATAATCAAAACATAACAAAGGAGATTAATAGGTTAGGAGAGTCTTATCTTGCAGAAGCTACTAATGCATTAACAATTTTCTCATATTTGTCTTCATTTCCAGCACTTAATCTCAATTCAACTAGTCAACTTAGAAATGAGGGTCAATCACATTTCAAACACAACCAATCTACTTAGTATTTAGTCCTTGTATCATTTAGGATTGGATCTAGTAGATTCATCCCCCTCTTTTGAAGTAAAGTCTCCCCACATGAAAATTGAGCTTAGTGAGTTCTCCTTTCCCTGTGGTGAATTTGCTAAGCCCCCAATTTTCTACTTTACAATAGGGTCATATCAACATGGCTAATTGCATTAATCTGGGTCCACTTAGCATGGAAATTTCAGACTTAGGAAAAAATGGCTAATTGGGACAAACAAAATGAGATCCCACCTTTTTATGAAACGGGATCCCATTTCACTTCAGGATTTGAGATGAAAATTGAAATAGGATGCAATTTTGTGATATAATCCTGAGCCAAGGTCTATGAAATGGGATCCTATTTTCTACTAAATACGATCATATTTCAAAAAAGTATTATTTTTTTTAGAAAATGATTGTGTGTCATTTTCTTCCTATATAAATTGGTAAAGCAAATAAAATCTTTGTTATGAGAGTTCACATTCATTCACCAGCACTTCTAGGTTAGTGTTTTTTCATTTTTTTTGTTTTTAGTATTTTCATAAAAAAATTAAAAATATATTTTTTAGTAAATAGTTTTCTTTTATATGTTGATTTTAGGTTTTAATGAATCTTGTTTATATTTTTATGTTTACATGTTTAGAATATATATGATAATTTTTAAATATTTAAATTTTAGGGTTTAGTTCATTTTGTAAAATAAATTGCTCTTCATATTCATATGAAGATAGAAAACCACATTTTTATCAAACCAAGGACACAAAACAAAAACAAAAAACAAAAAACAAAATCAAGAGAGTATTGCAGACTATTGCATAAAGATTTTGAACTTAGGCATTTGAAATTTAGTGTAGACTATTGCATAAATTTTTTAAACTTCATGTAAGATGAATTACATTAGGGAAGACCATTTTTTTATTGGAGACATAAGAATTCATACTTAAGCATAACAAGTATGGGCTAAATTGCATTAAGTGAATACACTTGTAAGAAGAGACCGCTTGGGTGGGCTTAGTGGCTACCCTTATAAATGAAGAAATACATCCCCATCACATTGAAAGGTAAGAAATCCAACAATTAGGCCTTCTAAATAATAAATAACAGTCATTCCACTAAAAGAAAATTTGCATTACTTCATTTGTTGTCACATGACACTATGACACTAGCACATGGTGGGTTATAAAACATAATCAAATCCACATAAAATATCAGAAAGATCCCACCACATGATATTATCATAAGGACACAACATGATATGTTTGTTCCACTCACACTACCATATAGATCTTAGTTGATGTCCAAAATCCTTGTAGGTAAATGATATTGTACCGTGCATACGATAGGTGACAATCACACTTGTTATTAAGTTGATTAGTAATAAAGTGATAAATGGTAAGCATGTTGGGAGATGATCAATGTGAAGATGTGATAGGGAAGGATCTAATAACATGTCCATATTGGCCAAATTAAGTTGTTGATTTGTGATCTCCTAGGGGCCAAATTAATTGTTAAGAAATTTGTGCTCCTCACACCTAGAGAAGCAAAATAGCGGCTTTGAAATCCAGCCACAAATCCCATTTTAAGCCACTAAAAATAGTGAAATTTATCATTTACATTTAATCAATTTGTATAATGTTATCTATGCTCAAATTTTTTACAAACTTTTCAAACATCTATATATTAAATTTGACTTAAGAAAAAATCATTCCATAAGCATGGTTTATGGACCTAAGAATGTTGACATGGATTAAGGGTTTTTAAGAAAATAGGCTAAGGTGCATCTTAAGATGAGGAATATGGTACAACCTAAAATTCAGTCATTAATCCCCTTAAGCCACTAATAAGAGTCAAAATGATAATTCACATTTCATTAAGTTATATAGTGAACTAGATCATGCTTGAAGGTTTAAGTCAAATATTAAATAATATTAAACAATTTAATATTTGTATGAATTAGATCAAATATTTTTTAAATTATGTTTATAAATAGTATTTGAACAAAAGTTACTAAATTTTAAAATAATATTAAATAATTAGATTGTGAATATGTTTTATTTATTAGTTCCTATCAAGGCAGGAATACTATTGCATTCATGTGATTCTATTTTTCAATAAATTGTACTCATCCATAATCTAATAAAGATAGTCACATACTTGAAATTGATCCTTCATTACTGCTCTTTTTTATTGGTTTACAAAATAACAGTACTGCATGACCATTATTTATTTATTGTAGACGAATGTTTTTCTTTTCAATTATCAAATCTGGCCTAATCTGTCAATTATCGAATTGGGCCTAATCTATCATTGTTTTATTTTAAATAAAGGTAGTGGATTTTCCTTGCTTACGGACCTAACCATGTGGGCAGTGTTCTTAAATGTATATATTAATGCGTGGAAGGAAAGTTTCTAAAATAATAAATTAATGTACACAGTTCATCAATACCCAATCAAATTAGTTCAGCAAACTTCCCATGATGGGACTTGAGGTACGTAGTTATATTATTTTTTTTCAATTGCAAAGTAAATTATAATATTATGGTGGTAAAAATAGTTAGTATTTAAATTTTATTTTATTTTCTTTTATATTGATTTGAATGTTTAATGTGATAATATATGTGTTATTGTATTAATATTATTATAATTGAAAATAATAATATAATATTTATAAATTAATATGATGAATCTATGAACAAATTAATAATTGTTTGATAATAATTAAATTTTTTAATAATATATTTTTTTTAATATATTAATATATAAAACTGATAATTTATTTTAAACATTATTTTTGAATGAAATAGACATCATCATAAATCAACCCACATAAAAGAAAATTAAATTAATATCAATTGATATTTAGTATAAAGAAGATTAGCTTTATTTTAAAAATTTAATAAAAATGATAACTAATTTTTTAATAATCTTAAATGTTAAGAAAAACTATAATACAAAACAATTTGTAAAAAAATAACCTTTTTAGAAAAATTTCAAATGTGACCATAATTAATACTTAGCATCCATTTCAATTTTTCTTATATTACTAAACTTCTATTTCAAATTGTCAAATTGTCAAATTTTCAAATACCAAAATAGTTCTCCCAAAATTTATTTACATCTTAAAATTTACATCCTATTGCATCCATGACATCCAACTTATTTTATTAGTTTAAGCATATAAAAGTAAAAAAAATTGAACAAAAAATCTATAATCTTTATTGATTTTTTTATTTAATAATTCCTAAATGCTAGAGCTACCAAACTTTATGACTACATGGTTTTGATCTTTTTTGGTTATGACTCTTAGAGTCTTTCTGAAAATTATTCTGACCTTTACCTTTTACTGAACCAAAAATAACTGGGAATACAATTATATAAACACAACAAATTCTTATTATGAAAAAAGTAAATATAATAATAAAGTTATTATAATTTAACTAACAAACATTCCCACCATTAAAATGATTATTGTTACCTCCATACACTTATCTGAGAGAGAGAACAAAGCTCTATGTGGTAGCCAATGAGAATTCTACATTAATTGGAGTTTAATTAGGGTGAACTACTGCTCCATCGTCTCCTTTCTCTACTGTATGATGCAATTGAAGAGCTTCTCTCAGTTCACTCACAATGTGGCTCATATTAGGTCTGTCATTTAGTTGCTCCTCTGTACACGACATTATTAGCCCTGCAAGCTTGGACATTGCACCCGGATGAAAGTTTTCCCCTGCATCTTTATCGATTAATCTCTCAATGTCTCCTCCACAAATCATCGACTTTGACTGCAACCACACAAATTGATATCATTAAATCAAAGTGCACTTTTATTTGTTTTCTTGAATTAATGATTTTGAAGAGTTAAGTTAATAGTGATGTCCTTCTGCTTACCGAGCTTAGAATATTAACCCTTTCACCTGAATTATTCGTATAAAGAGGCTTTCTTCCCGACATGATCTCTAAAATTACAATGCCAAAGCTATATACATCACTTTTTTCTGTTAAATTCCCAGTGTTGGTATATCTGTGTAAGGAAAAGTCAGAAAACAATGTCAGCATTTGTGGTATAATTTAGTTTACGTACATCAACAACTATAGAAAAATAATAGAAGCCAATTTACTGAGGATCAACGTAGCCAAATGTGCCCTTGACATTGGTAGAAACATGAGTTACTTCACTAGTAGGCCCATCCTTTGATAGCCCAAAATCTGCTATTTTTGCTTCCAATCTTTCGCTTAGTAATATATTGGCTGTTTTGATATCTCTATGAATTATGGGAGGTTTGCATCCAGAATGCAAGTATTCCAATCCTGATCATCACACCATCAATTATTCCTTAAATAAAATCGAATTATAAGATGCCTTGTGTTGTATCAAGGAATGTATATACCTTGAGCTGCATTTAAGGCTATGTCAAGTCTTTTCTCCCAGTTAAGGCACCGCTTTGATGAAGACGTTCCTGGAAGCATGGAGCCATATATTAGCTGAAGAAAGCTTCACTTAATTAAAAATAAATCTCTTTACTTACATGAACAATATCCTTGATGAGTTTTAATCTTAGAATTAAAACATTGGGACCTAAAAGGCTTTTATTGATAGTTAAGTCAACCGTTAGATATTTGGACTTCGTAAAGCTAAATTATAACTGTCTCACTTCAAAACAAAAATAGAGCAGAAGATTGCCGTGGAGATGTTGGTGCAAGCTTCCACTGGGCATAAACTCGTAAATCAATATTCGGTGTGCTCCTTCACAGCAATACCCTAGTAAAGACACAAGATTTTTATGGTGCACTTTCGAAAGCAAGTCAGCCTGCAAACACATTTTCATTTAAGAAGAAATCAGATTCCAAATTATATAGCTATTAAGGCTCAAAACATAAAAGAATCGTAGAGACCTCCGTTTTAAATTCACGCGTCCCCTGGTCAGATGTTTCCGAGGATGTTTTCACGGCTACCTCCTGTCCGTTCTCTAACTTGCCGTAGAATACAGGTCCATATCCTCCTCCTCCAATCTGCTTAGTAAACTCACTAGTCATTTCTTTGACCTCTTCGTAGCTGTATTCTATGCAAATTGATTTGATTACAACTTGCGTGTTTGGGGAAACTGGGGATTCTGTAGCATGACAATATTTTTATTATTAAAAAAGATTACATCCGATGGGTAGCGTCGAAAAAAAATGGGGAAGTAAAACAAGCTTACTAGCCTGTAGCATTGTTTTTTCTTGAATTTCTGCAATAAGTAGTACTAGAATGGAGCAGATGATTAATAGTGCTACGAAACCACCACCAACTGCCAAACCGATAATCAAACCATTCTTTGAGGATTTCCTTCTGCAATAGTTATGGCCTTCGTCACAGAGATGCACATTTCCTGAAAGACTACAAAACAAATAAATCTGAAGTCAGTAGATTATGAACTCCTTAACTGTTACGTTTCAAACCAAATAAAAGTTTCCTCAGACAATAAGATGACCCACATAATTGTGGATTTCTAGACTTCACCTGAGATTGAGGTTCTTCTTACTTGTCAAACCAGCGGGCACTGTTCCCGTGAGGTCGTTGTTCTCCAAATCACTGAAAGAAAGATTCGTTAACAAAAGACAAATTGCATTAAAGAAACATTACTTCCTACCTGAAGTTCATAACAAATCAAACAAATCCCTCTGCATAAAATATTAGCACAACAAAGAAAACAAACAGTGCACAATTTTTGAAACTTGAGAAGATACTCACAGTTTCTTCAAGTTTGTCAAACTAGCTAGTGATTCAGGTATCGTTCCGTTTAATTTGTTGTCAGACAGATCACTGAAAAGGAATAACCCAATTTTTCTTAGTGAAAGACTAAATAAAAAGGTGGTTCCCGCTTGGAAATAACTGTAATGACTTATAACTTTCAGTCTTTTTCATCGCACTCCTTAAACTTATCATCTTCAGAAGAAGAAAATTATGGAAACTATGGAACTTTGAAATATCTTTAAGGCTCTAAGAAACATAACAAGTTGATCCTTAAACTTAAACGTCAAGAATGCAGCATTTATGAGAGTGCCCTATAGTTTTGTTTGCAGAAGTAAATAAATAACTTTTAACTTTTCCATTGATTTAGATATTGATTGAGCAATTAAGTTGTGTTTTAGGTAATACAATATTATGTGTATATTTATTAATAAAAATATTATGTTTATTTATAGAATTTGTTCGAAAATAAAACTTACATAATCTCCAATGCTGTAAGTCTGCTAATGGTAGCAGGAATACTACCGGTTAAGCTTTTTTTTGACAAATTTCTGAAGAAGCACAAAGATAAATGTCAAATTACAATATCAAGATATAGTTAAACAAATTAAATAAAATTTGCAAGTATGACTTACAAGATCAAGATTCTAGGTGATATATCATCACTGCAAGCTAACCAATCCCATGAATATTGTGGGGGCAAGCATGGATCACCAACATAAGTATAGTTTATTTGTTGTTGAATGATGGTTAATGCTTCCACTACAAATTTAAAGAAGTTGAATTAGACACCTTACTATAATTAACTTAAATGATGATGTTACCTAAATCGTAGTTGAGACTATATGATAATGTTACCTAAATCGTAGTTTCTTCTAGTTTCAAGATTCTAAATTTCATCACATTTGGTACACTATTTTTAGTATTGTATCAAAAGTCATCTAGAAAGACAATCAGTTCTTCAAGTTAAAAAGAAGTCTAAATAATTTTGATTAATAGAAGCCAGATAAATCAGTATCATTAAAAAAAGTAAATAATTAAAAAAGTAATAGAAAAAATATATTTAAAAAGATAATTCAATATCATTATTTATACAAATAATTAAAATAAAAATTATTGAATTTGTTTAGAAAATATTACTAATTGATACTATTTGTCATGTGATTGTAGTCTCATATCTCTCCAAATGAATCAGTGAATCACACAACTTATCACATACACGTTTACCTGGTTCATTGTGTGCATGTTTCGAAAAATATAGGCAACTATTCTTTCCCAAAAACCTAGAATTTTCATTCAAAGTTAAATTTTGAGCCCAAAATAAGACAATAGAAGGGAATCCACAAATTAGTAGATTTTGGTATTTGAAGAGTTGAATTACATACCATCTGTTGTAAATGTTCCTTGTGGACGTTGAGTCTTTTGGCGACATGTCTCCAAAGCACTGGTTATTGGAGATAAAGTGGAACGGTTTGTTGCTTGCAGGCGAAATGCCTCAGTATCAGTTTTACCGTAAGGGACGAGGACAGATATGTTTGATGACTGGAGATATATAGGTTGTATAGGAGCATCATTCAGCTTCTTGTTATCCAGAAAAAAGTCAAATTCTCGAATGTCCGTTGCATTCAAATCAGCCTGCAATTCTGCAAAATACATTGATATGTAAAGGTTCCCAGATCGAGAACTCCTTCGATAGGGCAGATCCATTGTTGTTGGGGAGCTAGGGTAACTTGTTTCCGCTGTTTGCATGACAAGAGATGGAGGTTGTTCATAAGCCACTCCCATAGATACTTTATTTTCACTTGTAATACTTGGGAAGTCTACTACACTAGGAGACCAAAGTCTATCGAAAGGATCGTCTGGATATCTGATCGATACAAATACAATATTAGACAGTTTTCTAATTGTAAAACAAAAGATGGACAATTATATAAAACTTTTCAAATTGTCTATTAGATAGACGATTATATAAAGCTTTCACCTTCAAGAGGGAAAAGCACATGGATTAATAAATGTTTTATTTCAATTATTTAGAGCATAGAAAGCTCACCTGATGTTCTTGTCAAGGTCTTGCGCTCCAAAATCGGAGTACTCCAGCCTTAAAAGTGAGCTAGCTTGGTTGACAGGCCAATACATGCTTTGATTAAGAGGTCGCAGTTCCAAAGAAGAAATAATGGGTAAGCCATTACTTTCATTGACTCGGGCAAGGCAAACCTGGGTAGGATCGAAATTGGCCATGAAAATGATTTCCTTCTGAACAGCATATGTACTTGAATCACTAAATGAGAAGCCGTCCCAAATGTCGGCGTCCAAAAGGAGATCAAACTGGGGAGGAGAGTTGAGATTGTCATAGTTCCCATAAACAAATGTTCCGCGGAGTAGATATTTTCTTCCAATCTCCACAGGTGTTAACAGGTAACAACTTTTCCGTCTCTCAGGAAATCTCCGAAGGGTGTTCCATTGCCTTGATTGTTTTCCTCCAGGATTGTTATTTGAAATATTCAGCTTTTGTCCAGAATTGATGTAAGCATCATCTGGCATCCATTGTATTCCAGCATCATCTATGTAGTTCTCGGTACCTCCGCAGTCGAGGCTGATGAATCCTATAAACACTCATCAATGACATAAATCAGAGATTTGCATTGCCACATATGGCCAGAAGGTGCGCGAAATGGATTATCAGAATTTTAGGACTTACCGGGTTGACCAAATACAGGAGAAGAGAAAATTGCAAAGACCATCAACAAACTCAACATCTTCGGAATCATCATGAAGAACAACTAGCTAATCTAATGGCATTGCATTCTCATAAAATCAAGTATAAATAAGAAATGTTAAAAAGTGCATAAAAATATTTATAATGTATAAACAAAAACAAGCAATTTCTGGGCTATATTTCTTGTAAGCACCATGCCGGCTATTTGCTAGAGATAATGATATATTTCTTGTAAGCACCATGCCGACTATTTGCTGGAGATAATGATATATTTCTTGTAAGCACCTTGCTGGCTATTTACTGGAGATAATTCCAAATCATTATCACGAGATATCACTTACTATTTATTAATCATAATTAAAAATAATGAACAGTGAGCTTCATGGATAATGTCCAAGAAGTGGGCGATAGTAACTTTTTTCTTTTTTGGGAGTTTATAATTAATTATGTATTTAAAAATTGACAATAATATTTTTTGTGAAACTTCCAAATGTTATGTATTCCACTAATTTAAATATATTCATGCCAACCATATAAGAATCATAAGGCTTCATTCTCTTTTCACAGTTATTATTATTGTTAATCATTTTTTAATATTTTTATTCATGTTGTTGTTTACGATAATTTTACTATAAATTTTTTGAATAGTATCTTTGTCATTTATAAAGTAGTCATATAAATATTAAATAAAAAAGATGAGTGGAAAAAGATCATATTTAAGAATACAAACGAAGCAATGTTGAAAATACTAATTTCAACTACTACATTTACTTCATCAACTCTCTCCTTAAACTTTACCATTTAAGATTTTCAACTACTACATTTACTTCATCAACTCTCTCCTTAAACTTTACCATTTAAGATTTCAACTTTTTCATTGTTTATGTTAAGTCCAAATGTGTAAAAGATATATTTTCTTGGCAGAGGGACTAGTAGTCATGGGGGCTAACTTTGTCACTATGTAGTCATTACAAGGACTATTGCAAGAATTTTATTATTTATTTTAATGCAACATAGAAACTTATCTATCTACAATTAAGGTTTTTACAGGTATGATTCATCAAACAACTCACCAAAATAGTATGTGTAGTGTGATATGTTCTAAAAATGACTTTTTAAAAATTCAAGCAAAACATAAACTAAAAATCCATAGTAGTTGAACAAAAAAATATCATTTATTATTAGTAGAATATCATAAATTTATTTAAAAATATAACTTATGTGCAACCTAAATGGACCAAATACCTAATGGTAAGTATAAATCTCTCTAGTATCTAAATTTTATATCCAATACAAATAGAACAATCATTGAACACAAAAAATATTTATTGTGATAAAAACATCACATTATTATTTACTAGCAATCACACCTTGGTGTGCAATGGGTACATCGAAGAGGTGTAGAAGGTCAATTTGGAAACAAATTGGTCTATTTATTGCATATGTTTGTGCATTACATGAGGTCAATTGGTAGGCCATTTAGAAAATGATTTCTTGTGATACAAAGATATTGTTTGAGAATTAATAGCAAGAAATCAACTATGAATCCACTCATAGAGATCGAAACACAATTGAAACAAAACCTTTGAATCAAAAAGATAATCATAGTCTATTAGCAATAGAGACATTTAAATAGAGATGGAGTAGAGGTAGAAAGATAAGTGGGTGAGAGGAAGGGAGCGAGGGGGGAAGGATAGAGAGGTAGATTGGTGAGATGGGAAGGGAGAAAAGGATTAAGGGATATCAAGAGATAGATAGAGGAAGGAGATATAGAGAGAAGAGCATAGATAGGGAGTGAAATAGGTAGAGAGGGAGAGCAAGAAGATGGGGAAAGAGGGAAAGATAACTCAAATATATCTAGAAAGGAAGAGGAGGAGAGGGAGAGATATAGATGGATTTTGATAAAGAGAGATAGAGAGGTATAGGGAAAGAGATAAGAGAGATAAGGAGATAGAGGTAGTGAAAGATACTGATAGAAAGAGATAGAATGGAGTAAGAGGGAAATTGAGAGAAATAAAGAGATAGAAATATAAAAATATAGAGAGAGGAGGGAGGGGAGACAAAGGGATATGTAGAGAGAGCTAGAGAAGGATAGGGAGAGAGATATAGAGATAGAGGTAGAGAGATATTGGTAGAAAGTGATAGAGAGAGGAGTGACAAAGAAATAATGAGATAAAGATAGAGTAGGAGAGATGGAATAAGAGAGAGAAAAAGATAATAAGATAGGGTAAGAGAGAAGGGAGGGAGAGATAGAGAGAGATGTTGAGAGATAGAGAAGGATAGGGAGATAGAGGTAGAGAGATATTGATAGAAAGTGATAGAGAGAGGAGTGACATGGAAGTAGAGATATAGAGATATATGTTTGTTATAGAAATATAGAGTAAGAGAGGAAGGAGGGGGAGGTAGAGGGATATGTAGAGAGATAGAGAAGCATAGGGAGATATAGGTAGAGAAAACTTGATAGAAAATGATATAGAGAGGAGTGACAAATAGATAGAGATACAAAGAGATCTGTTTGTTATAGAAATATAGAGTAAGAGAGGAGGGAGGGGGAGATAGAGGGAGATGCAGAGAGATGGAGAAGGATAGGAAGAGAGATAGAGGTAGAGAGATATTGATAGAAAGCGAGAGAGAGGAGTGAAAAAGAAAGAAATATAGAGAGATATGTTTGTTATAGAGAGATAGAGTAAGAGAGGAGGGAGGGGGAGATAGAGGGAAATGTAGAGAGATAGAGAAGAATAGGGAGAGAGATAAAGAGATAGAATTAGAGAGATATTGATAGAAAGTGATAGAGAGAGGAGTGAAAATGAAATAGAGATATAGAGAGATATGTTTGTTATAGAAATATAGAGTAAGAGAGGGGGGAGGGGGAGGTAGAGGGAAATGTAGAGAGATAGAGAAGGATATGTAGAGATATAGGGAGATAGAGGTAGAAAGATATTGATAGAAAGCGAAAGAGAGAGGAGTGATGAAGAAATAGAGAAATAAATATAGAGCAGGAGAGATGGAGTGAATAAGAGAGAGGAAGAGATAATAAGATATAAATGTAGAAGGGGAGAGAGTGATAGTGAGAGATAAAGATATAGACACAGATGGAAGGATAGAGGTACTATAGAGAGAGAGAGAGAGAGAGAGAGAGAGAGAGAGAGAGAGAGAGAGGGAAAAAGATGAAGATGAATTTAAATAATAAATATAAAAATGTGTATATATAATTTCATCTTAAACAATTAAAATATATTAGTGAGAGACCTAAGTGACGTCGATCCATATGTTTGAGTATCGATTCTATGTATGAAAGGAGCCACATATTAGGGAAGGCTTTAGTTATTTATTTATTGTTTATTTATGAACCATAAAAACTGACATATAAACTCAAAATACCCTAAATTTAAGAATAATCAAATTTGATTTTACTAAGTTGTGTCCTGGAATGGTTTGAATTATTCACTTCAACAGTCAATAAGCAACTGAATTTTATTATCTTATATTGTTTAAAATTAATTTAAATAAATTTTACATAAAAATATTTAAATATATAATTTAATAACATATAATAATAAATGTATGTATAATTTATATTTTATTTAAATTAAGTATATAATAAGATAATTGATATTTGATATAAAAGATAAAATACATCACAAGTTTTTGTTTGAATTTTTTTTTTAAAAAGAATCTTAATATTAAAAAAAAATTAAACCAATATTAATTAAATTACTTGGATAAGAGAGCTGATATTTTTTTGTTCAAATTTACTTTAAAATGGCTAAATTAATGCCAATTTGAAATAGTATAAAATTATAAATATTTTTTAAAAATAAATGTAATTTGATAATATATATATTATATTATATTTATTTTAAAAACAAATTTACAATATAATGTATATATAATAATAATGATTTTCCTGCTTCCATGCACCACTTACTGCAAACGCAAATATTTGGCCACTAAAAAGAAAGTTGTTATTACCATGGCTAGTGAATTTTTAATAATTGTATTTGTTCCTATCAAAGGTTTTCGTGGTTGTTTATGTCAATGTGAATGTGAAATGAACGCATGGTCAAAATAGTATTTATTATTTTTCCTTTCCTCTTTCCATGACACCAATACACATGCTTTGTAGGCAGAAAATGGTACATGCAGTGTTGCACTGTCAACGATGCAAACTTACAAAGTAGAAAAAATTCACGCATTCGTATTATGGATATGACAAGGACTACCTAACGATTGAATTTTAATTAAACAATAATATGATACTTTTGACAGAAATATGATTGGTTTTCATTAAACGTTTTCCACCAATCTTCGTCAGTCTATGGTTGAAAAAACAATGCAGGCTAAACATAAATAAATTAGTGGGGAAGGTAAACGAGTACCAGGAAAAGAACCGGAAATAGACGAATGAATGGCTAGAATGACAAACGGTGTTCTAATGGCGAGGAAGTTTTCAATCGTCTTGCATATCTCTTGGTCATTTAGAATCATTGATCTATAAAGTTAGTCTGTTTATCTCATATAGGTTTCACTTTCGGTGTAAAAAATCAACTTATATCCAACACAAATAGAGCAATAGTTGAACACTAAAACTTTTTGATACTTGATCACATTTTATAGGGAAACGCAAGGTATTTATTGTGCTCAACTTTTATATTTTTCAATAAGATTAGTTATTGATATGCAATACTCCAACACATATACATTGCTATCCCAATAGTCGAACACATAAAAATAATATTTTTTCACTATGACAATAGTATATGTTTAATGTGTATGTTAATGAATGCATTATGTTTTCTTTAAATAAAATTCATAGGTTCACATGTGTTCAAAGTATGGGTCTATTTTGACTAGCATTTAGTTATTTTTTTATTTACATCTAGACTATTTATTACAATATATAGTATAAGTATGTGGCAAGACCTACTAATAATTACACAAGTGCTATAACAATAATTGGACATTGGGGTGGATAAGGGTAACCCGGGGTTGGGTGGGTGTGGGGGAGTGATAAGGGATGAGAATGGTAAGTTTATTTTGGTGGTGGCACTCTCCTTGGGTAACCAGAATAACCACTTAGCCAAAGCCATTAGATCTTATCAAGTGCTTGTCCTTGCTCATCGGCTTAATTTCAAAAAAATTTGGTTCGAAGGAGATTCAAATAACATAATAAACTATCTTAAAGGGAACAATATCTCTTCCTAGACTATTAAAAGTTGGATAAATCATTCTAAGGAGATTATTGCTTCCTTTGAAAAATGCTATATCTCGCATGCATATAGGGAAGCAAAATCCATTGATGACTTCTTTGCTAACAAAGGCATGCTGGAGAAGGAAAGGATCATGTGGCAGGAAGAAGCCAACTTGGAGGCTGATGTAAGAGCCTTATTAAGTTATGATAGAATTCATGGAAAGGGAATTAATATCCCTATAAATTAATGATTTCAGATAATGGCCTTTGAGCATCATGTCATTATTTCCAATTACTCCCTCCGTGCTAGTGTTATTAATGCCTTCAACACTATTAGGTGCTCGCATGCTTTATGGGTGTTTTCTCATTTCTCTGGTTTGCTCTGCATCTTCAACGCTTGCCCTTCAATTCTACTAACTTGAATGTCACAACCCTCCTTTATCACTTTTTGATTTGATGCAATTCTATTATGTTTTTTGGTTAAGCTATTAAAAATGATTGAATAAATGTTATAAAAGAATAAAAATAATAATAATCACACACACACACTTGGAGAGTATAATTCAAAGGCATTATTTTTATTTTTATTTATTTTTCCCACTCCCAATTATGGCACATGTTGTAGGAGGAATTAGAAGCTTCTAGAGGAATCTCCACCACCTTGCATGTAACTCCCCCACTAGGTTTTTAATCAATTTGCATGAGTCCAATATTGGAAAAGAATCTCATTTTTAATTAAATTCTCAGATAGTGGAATTGAGGGATTTTTCTTATAAATTGTTTGCAAGTTTCAAAGAAGGGAGTTGATTATGTTTTGAAGAAAATTTCCCAAATTTCCTTGTTGTTAGTTGTAGGATCTTCCTTGGTAGTTGAATTTTGGTTGTAGGATTGTTAAATTGTTTGGAAAATTTCTCTCAAGTTGCAAGGAAGGATCTAAGGAGGATAGCTAGAAGATTGCAGAGGATTCAACATCAAACTTCGATAAGCCAGGTTCTCTTCTTGTTATTTCACATTCACATATGGGAAAATGGTACTATCCAAAATATAGCTTCTAGATCTTCCTTTATAAAATTTTAGTGGTAAATCCTTCTTTAGGGATAATATTGGAAAAGATAGCTTTATTATTTGTTTACTTTTTTTTTTTTAGAGAAGAAATATCAGATCTTGCTTGCATGTGAAAGATAGCTTTATTATTTGTTTAAATTTTCTTTAGGAAATATCAGATCTTGCTTTTATTCTCTCAAATTCATTACTAGATTGGAAATTTAAATGTAATTCTTTTCTTACATTAAAATCCTACTTCCCTACGAACAGAAAATGCCTGACAATAAGATATAAATCTCTCTATGAATAATCCTTTGTGTAATTCATTCCTGTGAATAAATCCTTATTCTCATTTGTTTACATTAATATTTTTATTTCACATATATCTAGTTATATACTTCTCTCTGTGAATATTAGTTGAAATTAAGGTATAAATCTCTCTGTGAATATTAAATTCCTGATTATGTGAAATCAATTCAAAGTATTTACCCACCTTTGTGATAATCTAATTATCTGTTTTATTTGCTAAAGCAATCTCTCTATTTTCATTCCTGTGCAATCAATTTAAACATTTTCCTGCCTCTCTGATAAACTAATTATCTGTTTTATTTGCTGAAGCAATCTCTCTATTTTCATTCCTGTGGAATCAATTTAAACATTTTCCTACCTCTGTGATAATCTGATTTTCTATTTTATTTGCTGAAGCAAATCTCCCTATCTCATTTAATTCCTATAAATAAACTCTCTCCCTGTGAATGTAAAAATAAACTCTCTCCCTGTGAATGTAAAAATAAACTCTCTCTCTGTGAATGTAAAAATAAACTCTCTCCCTGTGAATGTAGAAATGAACTCTCTCTTTGTGAATGTAGAAATAAACTCTCTCCCTGTGAATGCAGGAATAAACTCTCTCTCTCTCTGAATTTTAATCTCTTGTTTACTATAAATCGATTTAAAACAATTACCTACCTCTATGATAACTTAATTATCTATTTTGTTCTTGTTCTTGTTCTTATTTTCATAAATACTCTTTTTTATATACCTTTAAATAATCTAGAAATGTAAACCATATATATATATATATATATATATATATATATATATATATATATATATATATATATATATATATATATATATTATTTCATACGAAAATGAATATTAAATATTGCAAGCGATTTCAATATAAAAATCATGTCCTTCAGAATTTATTCTGAATGGGTATCGGGTGGCGTGCAGGGTAGTGGAGGCGGTTATGGTAACCGCCGGGGAAGTGGTACCCTCCACTTCCCCTATGGTCACTGTCACGACAGTGGCCGCAGAGTAGTGGAGGGGACCACGGGGTCCCCTCATCACTGCGGGCCTGCTTTCACAGACCCGTAGTGGTGATGGGACCCATGGGTCCCACTCCCACTTGCCTCCCCTTTCTTTATTCAAAAAAAATGCCACTATAATTTAATTCATGACGATTTGGACAATGCTAATTTTTTTTTTCAATTTTTAGTTTAGTAAAAAATTTAACTTAGATAATTTTAGAAAATTACCATCCTTAGTAAAATTATAATAATTAGTATATTTTTTAGCAATTTTCTATTTGTAAATTAAAATTGTAATAATTAACTTGTTTTAGCAAATTTTCTATTTGTAAATTGTAATAATTAATTTTTTTTTTTTTTAGTAATTTTCTAATTTTAAACTAAATTGTATTAAAAAATTTATAATTAGATTTCTTTAGAAGCTACTTAAAATTCATTGGGCCACTTAGTTGGCATTATGGACTCATTAAAAACAATTACTTCATATGAATATGATTTGAACCAAATGTCTAAGCTAATTGCTATATTTAGGGCTAGTGACTTTATAAGTGAATATCCTCTTTGTAGAAATCAACACATTGTTTAACCTTGCATGTAACTTTCACTATCCTTGCTTCATGCGAATTACTCACACCTTATCTGTATTTATTAATGACAAGTTATATTATCTTTGTCTTCATGCAAGTTACACATTTAATTATTAATATGCAAGTTTCATAATTGTCATTATTGTGCAAGTTATATATCAAGTTTTGAATAATAAATAATTTTAGTTATGGTTTTTATTCCACGTAGATCATCAAGTAGTCATTTCAATTAATTAAGTTTGCAATGTCTAATTTTGCATGTTCAAGTCATAATCGTTTTCAAGCATGATGTTTTCATAAGTTTCTTAGTTAAGAAAACTAAATAAAGGAAGTTGGAAAACCAAAACCTAGTAACGTTCGGTATATATAGTGCCTCTGGGTCATGCTTACGGGTAATGTCGTCGTGTTGAACTACTACACTTAATGCCTAATAAAGTTGTATCAACGACGTATGTGGCATCGTCCCTATAAATTGTTGGGGAGTAATAAGGAACACTTGGAAGTTAAAATCCAAGGGGCAGGTAATCCCCCTTGGATTGATAATCTAATAAGATAATCTTTAAATAATTTTTCATCTGCTGAGTTAAACCATAGTAAACCCCCTGAAGGTTGTTTGAGTGAAATGCTTTTACGAAATTGTTTTAATCTCGAAGAATTGTTGTCGATTGACAATTGGTCAAGGGTGACGCTTATGATAGGTATTAAGATCTAGTTGTTTTAGGCCACAAGAAATAGGCCACCTTGAGCCTTTGCTTAAGTGCTACCACCGTGGGTAGCAACCGCAAAGAAACTGTCTAGGACATTGACCCTAGAAAGGGTTATGTACCCACAAATTAGTTTACATCAAACCATAGAGTAGAAAATAGAACTGCATACTTTACGCCTTGATCCCGTGCCGAAACGGGTATGTAGGCAGTCTTGGGACGGAGTTGTCCCTAGTACTCAGGCACTCATGGGTGGGGTCTAGGTTGGAGAGAAGAAGGATTGAGTAGGTTGGATAGAAGAAGGATTGGGTATGTAGGCAATCTTGGGACAGAGTTGTCCCTAGTACTCAAGCATTCATGGGTGGGGTCTAGGTTGGAGAGAAGAAGGATTGAGTAGAATCCTAATTTGAAAGATAAGTATAATAAAAAGGAAAAAGTAATTCAATGCATACTCGGAAGGAATCCCGTATAGATTCGCTTGACTTCCCAAGGCTTTAAGCCAAATTTTGAGGTAGAATTCAAGCTTGTATTATGTTATTTAATTACTCCTAAGGACGGTGACCTTGGTGCACTCCTATTAGAAGAGTGTAGTACTTAGTGAGTGGCTCAGGACCTGAATGGTCCCAATGAGTCTAAGTCTCTAGCCAGAGCACCTCCTATCTCAATTGGATAGATGCCTACCCTATATGGGTAGATGCCTATCCTGTATTGGATAGATGAAATCTTATGTCCCGTATGGATAGATGCCTAACCCGTATGGTTAGATGCTCATCTTGGATGGATGCCTAGAGTATGCGATTGAATCAAACACAAATGATTAAATTAATTAAAAAAAAAGAATGGTCAAATTTTGTTGGGTTAAACAAGTGGGTTATTACATTGAAGATGGGAGGTGATAGATGACATCTAGAACCGATTAATTATGATCAGATGAAAGGGAATACTACCATTTGGAGACTTCTGGTTAGGGGTGGTCTTGATCCACATGTTGAGAAATTACATGGCTAGGACCCTAAAGTTACTCAATTATTTGTATAGAATTGGAAGGATGGTAAGGTTGTGCTATTTGGTAGGAACGTGGTTGTGAATGAGAACCTTATTGTAGAAATTATTGGGCTCTCGATGGATGGCATTAAATTTTTTAGGGATAGGAAGTTCTCTGATCTGGCGGTTATTAAATTCCTAAAGACTGATGAGGAGTGGCAAGGTTTGGTTAAGGCCTCTAAGAGTAGTTATGATGCTTCTCAGATTATGTTGGTCTGGAGGGAGTTGCTAAAGGTTGTAATGGAATATATTACTCTGGATGGAAGATTTTCAAGGGTATTTGGTTACCATTTCATCATTTTAAATTATTTTTGCCACCAAGTTAGGGTTTCTATTCCCTTTTATTTATCTTCATCTCTGAATGAAAGCTTCAAATTGCATATAGGAAGGATCCTTCCAAATTTCTTGTTCTGCATGAGGGTCTTTTGCTACTGATTTTTGAATATTTTTAAGCTATGCCTACTCCCTCATCCCCTTTTAGTGTGTCAAATGGAGAAAATACTGAAACTAGTTATATAGATGAGCAGGATGATTGGGAAATGGATTTGGAAGATGAGGAGTATGTTCCCTCTAAAAAGGTGAAGAAGCATGCTACCCATGTTCCCTCCCTAGTGTGTAAAAGAAACCTTAAGGTTTCTGAGAACCCTCTAGTTTCTATGACTGGTCAAAGTAAGACCAAGGGCAAGGTGGTGACTCTTGAACCTCTAGACAAAGGCAAAAATCCATCTTTGGATACTCCCTTGGTAGGTTTGACCAAGGAGATCTTTGCCACCTCCCATGTCCCTAGTGATTCTTTTACCTCATATCATGCAACCGATAGGGAAGATAGACCTAGATTCCCCTATGATTTGAGGCTAAATTCCCATTATTTCAAACCTGACCAGGAGTTCCCTGATGATATTTTGTTTATTGCTAGGAATGGTGTGGTTGACTTCTTCAGTCTCATCAAGTGGACCTTCCATGAGATAAAGGATTTTAACTTATAGCAAAAGGCTATGAATAGAAAACTTGAGGTCTTAAAAAATAGTGGAGGCAATGAGGGAAGTCAGAAAAAGGAGCTATGGACTAAAGAGGAAAAGAACTCTATGGTGGATTGCCCGAAGAAGACTATGGAAGAAATTGAAAATCTTAAGAAGGATTATGAGAGCAAGGTTCGTGGTATTAATGATGAATTGAATAAAATCAAGGATTCCCTGAAAGATATTATGAATAACAGCCAAAAATTTATCAAGCAGATTGCAAATACTATGAACACCATGGTAGATAAGTTGGAGAACTCCTATCATTAAAAATTAATTATGGATTTGGAGGTTGGTAAGTATAAGGGCAAGGATGATTCTTTTGGGTCAAGTAAGAGGACAAGGGCGACCCTAAAAAGGAAGGTTGAGACCCCTCCCCCCTGCCCAAAGGATATCGAGGAGCTCAAGAAAGTGGCTCAAGACATGAACGTTTTGGAAGCAGAGGTGACATAAGCCCTGAAGTTTTTGGTGTAATTCTCTATTCTTTGTTCTTTATTTTTGTTGGTTTGTGTCTTTTGTTGTCTCTATGTTGTCGGGTTTAATGTTCCTTCTTTTGGGCAGATTTTTTTGTTGAATAGTTTTGTATAAAGCTATATCTGGTTAAGAAATGTTGTTAAAGGGTTTCAAGTCCCTTCAAAACCTATTTTTACCATAATCAAAAACAATAATTGGATGTTGTAGAACTATTGGCCCCTCTCCCCTAGTTGATTTCATCACATCTATGCCTCCATTTTCTGCATACATTATACAAATAGATATGAAATTAGTTGTATGATGTTCCATCACAATTTTTTATGCTATGAAATATTCTAAGTTAAGTATACTTATTGCTCTTTTCTTGTTATATTTTTTCTAGGTATATATGAAAAATCTAACTAGTTTTTTTTCGTTAAGTGAAGGAAAATGAAGAAAACCATTGTCTATTGTAAAAAAAAATCAAGAGATTTGCTAATTTGAACAATATGGGTATTCTATTAAATAATATTTTTTATTTACACAAAAGAGACAATATCTCTATGTTAGTATGATACATAATATTGTATCACATATAAATATATATCATATAGTTTTTATTCATTGCTATTACTTTTTCTTATGTTCTATTTCTTTTCTTCGCCTTTGCCTCTTGCTTTCACCTAGTATTTTCCATAAGGTGTTATCTAGTTTTGATTATCAAACCAAAGTTAACAATGATAAAATTTTATCCATCACATGTTATCAAAGCACATGACATCATAACCAACAATGTCAACCTCAAGTATTCATAATTTCCCTAATTTAATGGTACAAATTATGATCATTGGTCAATCATAATTAAGGTTTTATTTAGTTGACAACAAATATGGGAGCATGTAGAGAATGATTTTCTAATAGAAAAAAAAAAGGACTTAAAACCTCTCCTATACATTTTCTAATCAATGCATGAAAGTATTTTTTTAAGTATTGGAACAAGAACAAAGTAAAAAATAATTATGGTTAATCTTCCAAATAGCATATCAAGGAATGACAAAGGTGAAAAATATTAACTTGTAAATGTTAAGAAGATATTTTGAAATCATATATATGATGAACTTATAATTAGGACTTTACTCAAGTTATTGAAATAGTAAATCAAATCAGATCTCATGGTAAAACTCTTAAAAATAGGAGAATATTAACGATACTAGGTTTCTACAATCCATAATTTTGTTCAATATTGTTTCTAGGTTAGATTGCTTGACAATTTTTTCATCAACATTTTGAATCACACTATGTGATCCATCATCATGATGAAGAATGCCAGAGGAGAAGAAATGAATAATTTTGTAGACCAGGAGACTAAAAAGAAGAGAGTAGGAGGGGGGAGAGAGGATATAGGTAGCACACGAATTGAGGTATAAATAAAAATTCAAAAATATATTTTTCATATATACCTCAACTCGTGTGCTACCTATATCCTTCCCCCCCCCCCCCCCCCCACTACTCTCTTCTTTTTAGTCTCCTAATCTACATCATTATTCATTGCTTCTCCTCTAGAATGTTTCATCGTAATGATGGATCATGTAGTGTGATTCAAAATATTGATACAAAAATTGTGACACAATCTAACCTAGAAGAAGCATTTAACAAAATAAAGAATAGTTAAAAAATTATAAGGATTTTACTCATAAGATTAGTGTTAGAACCAAGATTCTAATAGTAGAATAGTGAAACTAGTTGGGCAATGAGAGATGGACAATAACACACCTTGCAAGTTATAAAAAATGAAAATATACAAAACAAAGAATGAGAAAATAGATAAATAGAATAGCTCTCAATATTTTGAAATGATAATGTCATAAGAAGACATGCTTATTTATAATGCGCAAGACATAAATTGCTAGCTTGAAAAGGAAAATGCAACTCCATAAAAGATAAATCCTAAAAAGTACACCTAAGAAAACTTAACTATTATGACAAAGAAAACATGAGAGAATATGCCATAAAATGTTCTAGATTAACACCATCCTTAAATATAGCTTAAATAGGTATAAGAAAGAGACATCTTAACAACTAAGTATGACGAAGTACCTAGGCACAAAACAATATCTTATAAAATGAAAAATAAAAGAAATGCAAATGGAAAATAAGTACTCTACATTAGACTAGAAATCCACCCCTTGGATCATGTATGCCTCTATAAAGAAGAAAAAGAAAGTCAACAGAGAAATTCCTATGCTTGAAAACCAACACCTTAAAATACTTAATTATAAGTTCGAACTTAATTATAAGTTTTCGATTACTTTAAACTTTAGAAATAAAATAGTTAATATGTTTGTTCACAAAATGCAAAGAACACACTTCTAAAATACTTCTCACCCTTCAAAACTCATTTGTAAGAGCTTTGGTGTAGGAAGCAAAAGCATCCAAAAGCTCTTGAAAGAAAATATTAAAATTTGATTTGAGCTTGATTGCTTGACAAGGGAAAAAATGTTCTCTCATGATGACGTCGTTACTCTCAACTTTCCGTATGGTACGATAAGGGGTAACCTTTTAGCAGAGTGATGAATTTCAATGAAAACCTATTTAAATCAATCCACTTATAAGTCACTATATTGTAAACAATTCCTTTCCCTCGGTATAATAAAGAGATATCATGCGTCCGTAAACCAGTTCAGTAGAGGAGTCACTTTACGCAAATCTACGAAAATACAAACAATAATGAAAAGCAACAGTGGACTCTAACAATCGACAATAAAACATTCGTGATTCCACAGGTGGACTGTGGACGTGTCGTATGAAACTTTTGAATACTTCCAATTTTCAATTGATTCATAAAAACATCCATTGTTATCACCATAAACTTAGTCATGTGCTGGCTAACTAGTGAGCGCATTATCAACTTGAGTTGTTAAAACTCTTGCAGGCCGACAACTTCAAAATAGTTTAACTGTGGAGTTTGTAGAACAGGCTCGACATAACGTGAATAACATATAAATAAATGTATATCATTATTCTGCAGTCGCAAGTTGCGCCACATATTTCAAGATGCTTCAATATACGTATAACAGAAGCATTAAATGATGGGCTTTCTATATTGTCTGGGTTTACATATCGACTGACAAATTTGTCGTGTTTGCGGCCTCTTTGTCCGCCGGTGAATTGTGTGTTAGTTCAGTTTGGGCACGGTATTAAGATATAATTCATAACTGTTTAAACCCGCATAATCGGCTGAATATATTATTCGAGGGAAAATGAAAGAAAGAAGGAAGAATACTAAAATATCCATCGATTTGACTAGAGACATTGAATTTCCTTACCCAAAATGCATGAAATTGCATTGAACTTGAAAACTTTTCTTGTTTGTTATGCGGGAATAGTAAGTTTTCGAGAGCAGCAGCTTAGTAATTTCATCGGTCACATGGCGGCATCGCTGTCATGTCGGAGACAAAAAAGGAAGAACATCGCCGACCTCATTTCTCCGCAACTTCCTCATACAAATTTTATATGAATGAAATGCTAGTCTGAAAAAGAGACAAACAAGGAGAAACCCAATGCAGAAGGAAAGAGAAAAAATGCATAGACGAGGCGCAAAGCTGTGGAATAGCAGAGCAGGCATGAGAGTAAAAAGTGGGTTCAGAATGAGATGCAGGCTAAACGTCTCTCGCCCCAGACTTAGGGTTTTCTGTCTGTTGGACAAAATGAAGCAGCCATTTCATCGTTTGTGGTTTCAATGGCCTTGGCTGGGAAAAGTACGTTCAAGTCATTACTGGTTGTGACTGCGAACACACCTGCTTCTGTTTACGTGCCTGTTGCTTCTTCTACCCATTCTTTCTACACGGAGGCCATTGCAGAGTGCATAGATTTCATCAAACGTTCCTCTTCGCCCATTGATTCCAGACATGTTAATATGTGCTGAAATTTGTTTTGTAACTAGAATTGTATTACAAAGTTTGTTTTACAACTTTAAGTTTGCCCTTTCCTCTTTAAATTTAGCTCTATCAAAATATTTGAAGCGGTAAAAGTTTTTGTCTGATTAAAATATTTTTTAATCTAAGCTAAGCATATCGTAGATGAACTCACAAAACAAAGTAAAGAAGCATGTGTATTTATTTTTCTTAAAATCCGAAAAATGTAATATCGAATTCATAGCTTTGTGTAGCAGTAATTGTGCTTTGGAACGCTTGTCAAAAATATCACACACAAAACAAAACTTCTTCTGTTGGAAAAATATGAAACTATAGTTAGCAACTGGAAACGCTTAGATGCAAGCATGTACTGAATAATAAATGAGGTCTTGTTATTGTGGCGATAACTGACCTCACCATGACAAGCTATGCTTGCAGAAACGTGAGAGGGTGTATGTTTCACGTTTTAATGGCATTAACGGCGTTTCCTTTGTAACAGTCGATTTCATGCTTGATTTTTTTTTCAGCCTTCAACGTTTTCGTTATAAATAAATGGGTAAGTAGATTTTTAGTCCAATGATTTTTAGTTTGTAGTTTTCGTTTATATCTTTTCTTTGGTTCTTTAAGGGAAAAGTTTGAGTATGTACATTATTATTTATTATTTAAATTAAATAATTATTTCAATGCGTATATAATAAATTCATGATGCAGTGATTGCGCTAGATATGGAATACTTTCACTAGAGAATGGGCCGAAGTTTATTAAAAATGTCAAACCAGAAGCAAAGCAAGAGGTTTGAGGAACAAATGATTTTGGTGACTTGAAGACCTGGCCTGGACGTAGAAACAAAGAAACAAGTTAAATAAGAAATTATGGCCAAGATCAAATTCTGTTTTTTAATTTTTAATTTTTAAATTTGATTGGAAAGAAATCATGTTATCAAATTTTCATTAATATGTTTGGCAAAAGATTTTATATTCAGTTAAAAGAAATTTTATTAGTCAAATGCTTTATAGATTTAGTACTCCCTCTTTATGATAATCTATTTTTTTCAAGGCATTAAACTATTTTCACTAATTTTAGTTTTAAGATTAAATTTCTGAATAAGTTGAATAGGTTTGATAGATGGTCTTCTTTTCCATTGAATTTTTTTAGCTAATATTGATGGTTCTTTATGAGGCAATGTAAGTTCTATAGAGATTCGTGGAGTTGAAAAGGATAGTGTTAGGTTAGTTCACTTATTTTTCTATTTGGTTATGGGGATTGGTATTAATAATCGAATGGAGGTTTGACCTATCCTAGCAGCAATGGAGAAAATTTGGAAACTAGGTTCGAAAAATGTTATATGTGAGATAGATTTCATGATTTTGGCTTTCATTTTGAATAATGGAAAAAAATTTCAGTCTTCTTGGAGTTGGGCTTTGCACAAGGAGCAAATTCTTTGTCTATCATGAAATTTTGATTCCATGTCTTTTATTCATGTTCCTAGAGAGTGGAATATCGTTGCTAATTGTTTGGCTAAGTTGGTATCTAATGTTAATCATAACAAGAATGTTATAGATTAGGGATCTATATATATGTAGTTTATTTTTGATAATTTATTATGCTACTTTAGAATGATTTGTGTTGACATTTAGTTTTTGTGTTAAGGTTTTATGGACTTTGGTTTTGTGATTTCTTTTGAGTTTGGGAGATGGTGGTTTATAGTAAACCTCTTTGAATTTTAACTCTATGGGATGTAATGACAATTATTGTTGTTTGATTTTTTTTTGGCAAATTGTTGCCATGGGGGTATCACCCACTTCAATTGTAAGCAAAGAAAAATATACATGAAAATCAACAGAGAGTGAAAACCAGGATGTGTATTGCCTCAATGACCTCCTGGGCTCTGGGAAGAACAAATCCCTATTTACACTAATCATATTTTCATGATTTTCCATATTAATCCTACACAGATAGTCCCTTAAGATAGTAATAGTATCAAACATATCCAACCCATTTTTTATGACCACCTCGATGCTAAAAGCATCCACAACCGGCCCTTTGAAACACTTGGTCTATACAATTTTTAGGGCCTTAATTGGAGGTTCAGTCAACTCTGCACTCACAAGGGGATGGACAACACCCTCTGTAACATCATAATCCTTGATTGTCTTGGCAATTGTGTACATGAACTTCTCCAATAGCTCTACATCATGTGCATGGGGTCTGTCCAAAATTTTGCAGCCAATAATCATGCAGATGACATCCTCCACCTCGTTGCTAAAAGAAAAAAAATATTTTAGTTGATCTCCAACAAATCCTTGTGACTACTCGTATTTTCCCTTTGAGATGATAAAAATCCCCATTTTATCATCATTTGACACATAGGAACCCACCATGTTCACTACCAAGATCTATGATGCAATTGCCAGATTAGCTTTGGCACTCTATCGATATAAGTGGACCAAACCGAATGTCCTTTCAGATCTTGCATATCCCAAAGAATACTAAGTTACTACTCATGCAGCTGCCATGTGTTTGTATTTATTTTGACATGTCATTCTTTGTGAAGAGAGGATCACTAACTTCTACAGAATCAGTGCTTGTAATGGAGGCATCCAACATAAGGGGGACGTCATCACTAAGACTAAATCTATTCCATTCATAAATATCATTTTTTGTAATAGATTCGCATCCTTGATCAATTGCATGTGATTTGATGAGAATCCTGCTTCTTGGTTTGCCTCATGAAATATGTGCTTGATTGAGTAATCCATTTTACCTACGATCTCTTTGATTCTGATCAACCACGTTGTGGATTTCCAACTTGGTTCTTTACTAGAATTAACAACACAAATCACATTAAGGGAGTCACCCTCGATATCAATCTATCGAAGGTTTTACTCCATACAGTTGTTTGAAAAATATATGTAATATTTTTTAAATTGTATTTTTTGCCAGAACATTTTGGTAGAGATCTAATGACAAGCGAAATTGGAAGGACCTAGAAATTATCAATAAGTGTCCATTATTGGTAGCAGTCTAAGTGCACCCTTGTCAAAGCTATTGCATTAATGCAGTAGTAAAAAAACTTTAAGTTCATGGAACATTTGCATTTGAAACAATAATGATAGGCATGCATTAAATGTTCAAAATTTTGTATGAAATCAATAGCCTTGGTTATATTGGTGCATAACAAAAAAAAATATAGTGCATATGCACCTACATGGGAACAATAAGCATGACCACAAATAATGTAAAAATATCCAATGATTATACAGCATATGTCTTAAAAAATGTAAAACTGGATAATTTATCCTAGGAAGGGGACCACCTACTAATTATCTTGAAGTGTCATTGGAAAGAGATTAGCCCCATCTCTATTGGAGGTTACATGTGGCTAGTTTTAATTTTCTAATGATTCCATGCTAGTTGTGATCAAATAATATCACACCTATGACAATAATGACAATAATGAATCAATCCTACCACATGACACCACATAGATACCACATGGCATTCAATTTTATAGTTTTGAGAATAAATAAAATTCCATGATGAGACCACACTATAGAAAGGGTTAATTGCTAAGAAACCAAATGGATATTAAAATTATCTAATCAAAGAATAATAATCTTTGAGATAGTATGTAGAAATCAAAGGAATTTGCGCACTTGGAGGGATTGGTTGTCTCATATTTTGAAATATCATATGTTCTAAGATATTTTATATTTTAATATCTACCTTTTGGATGCCTCCTTATTAACATGACTTGAAAAATTATTGATTTATACCTTTATTTTGAAGAATTGTCCTTTACTTAGGTTCCAAATATATTAAGGTAAATATATGCAATGCAATCAAAGTTATTAAGTTGATCTATGTTGGTGGCTTTAAGAAGAAAATGTTTGTTTATGGTCATCCATATCCTTAGTTTGACGGTCGCCAACCACTATTAGCTAATATTTATAGTGTCCCTCTACCCAAATCAATACTCACATATTTTCTTATGTTTAGCTCTCTCTTTGTATCACACATTCATCTTCATTGAACCTAACTTTTGTATTAGTGATCAATGACCTACCCAATAAACATGAAAAACAAATGCTACTTTAGGTTGTAGGCTATTCATGCTCCTTGAATCATGATCTTCCTCTCCACAAGAAAAAACAATGAAATATTTTATTTTATACCAAATTGAAAGTGAAAGCATAAAAATAAATTATTTATGTCATGAATGCATAGAACAATGTAAAATATATATTGATTTTTTAGTTAGATGACAAAACTAGTTACCTTATAAAGCATTATTTTCCATATATAACCATGTACAATAATATAACTTCCTAACTAACCTAATCACTAAAATGTTAAACTAGCATATTTATATAATAGTATTCTAAAATATAAACTAAACTAATTATTGTAATATTCCAACAAATTGATCTCCATATTTCTAAAGGATAATTTAACAATATCATATGTGGGTCCAAATATGCTAGGAAGTTTTAGGAAGTTCGATATGAATGTGATGTGTCAATTTTGGTGGACGTCAACATGCCTATGTCATGGATAACTATATTTTTTTGTTCTATGGGTATAAATGGTGTGCTTATTTTAAGATTAACCATTATATTTTAATTATATTAGTCCATTTGAATAGAAAATGTCAAATAATAAATTTATACAGGAATGTCTAGGTAGTTGATGTATTAAATATGATAGTGACTAGTGGGATAAAGGTGATTATAATTTGTATAATAGTTGTATGTTTATATACTAAACTATGTTTTATTTTCTAGTTTCAAATTAGATGTTCCTAAATGTTTTATTTAATGGTTTGATGAGGAATGATGAGTTTGCATAGAATGTACTAGAGAAATACTACTAAATCAAATCTTAAAGAATGATAGTATTCCAAAGTTACATAAAAATATGTAACCTAATAGGAAATTTAGTTGTTTGTAAATATTAATGTTTAACACAAGGTGATTTCTAATTTTCTTAGTGTTGAAATATAATCAAGATTCTATCTATATGAATATCAAATATAATCTTACACTCTTACTACAAATAAACTAAATGATAAAATGGAGGTTTTATGTATTTTGTACACTATTAAGAATGTGTCAACTAGAAACATCCTATAAATGTACATATTGCTTTCTCTATTCCAATTAACTCTAGGATGTCGTGATAATTTTAGGTTCTAACTTTTCACATGCATTCATGTGACATAAATCAAGGGAAGGTATTTTAATACTAAAGTGTATTCACATATCGAATGTCTCCATATTTTTGTAGAGTATTTTAGTGAATAGGTCTAGCACATGAATTATTGAGGGTACATTTATTATGTAAATACTACATTGATTGTTTAATCAATAGATTACTTCATTGTGTTTTTAAACCAAATCTTTTCAATGCATCACATATGGTTCTTTTTAAATTATGGTTTAGTTAAGTATTATCAAGTCATGTATGTCTCTAATTTTAGATATAATTTGAACACCTATATACAACGTATCTTATGTGATTCCAAGTGTATATCTAGTTCTTAAAATTTGACTTGAACATATGTTTGTACTAGAAATATAAAGTTTTACACTATCACCTTTGTGACCAAGGCACCATTCTATTGTAGCCAATTCTCTCATCACACTTTAAATCATAGAACAAAATTGATTTTATAGTGATGTAGGAACAATTGGGTGGCAACGACACCATCAAATCTAGAAAAATATCAAAATTATTTTTTTTTGGTATCTTTTATATCTTTGTAATATGTATTATTGGAGGCCTTTGATACAAAATTTTCCTTGATGTCTTTCATTTGTTGCTTAGGAAAGGTGTTGAGGGCTTCTTTAGGAACAAATCTAGCTAGTTCACTTTGAGATCTTTCCTATGCTTAAAAGAAGTCTAGTTTTCACCCAAAAAGAAAGGATTCATGACCTCACCAATTTGGGGTACCAAAATTAAATAATTTTATTTTAATTTTTAGTTTCTATAATTAATGTTGTTCTCTAAACAAAATATCTGAACATGAAACCCCAATATGCATAATTGTACAGTGAAGATTAGCATAGAATCAAATAATTGCAAGCTCTTTGAGGGTCGATTAGGGACCTTTTCTAAGGTTATTTCTCCATATGAGGTTAACCAATTCTCAAATATCTTTTATGCACTCCAAAGGCTAGTGTTGCACCAATTACATTACCTTAGGGCCGAGAAGATGCATCTCAAGGACATTTTCATAATAGACCCTAAAGGATACATTGTGGGTTATGAGTTTATCCACCAAAATAACCAAGTGGAAAACATAGGTGATGAAAAAATGTGGGAAAAAACCCAAGGACTAGCTCATGGCCCCTTTGCTCGAGTCTCCAATTAGGGTTCATTCTTCATTTTGAATTGCTTGTTCTTTTTTGTTGTTAATGTATAGTCTCTTCCTTTTTCCTCATACATAGTGTGTAGGATTATATGTAAATTCTATGCTCAATGTCCCCATTTTTCTATTTTATTAAGGATTTTTTTTAATGGACTATTCTATAACGTATTATGTCTTCATGTTTTTCTAATTCCATACTCAGGAATATGTAAACCAAATAGATTGGTCCCTACTCTTTGTCTCTCTTATAGTTCATCTTGTTGATAAGTAGGTAGTAAAATTTTCGCCCTCAGATTGAGTTTACCTCTCTAAGTTTGTTTGGTTTCAATAGTCTGGTTTTGTTGCATGCAGGTTGAGCTCTGTTCTTTTCTCAAAAACCTATTTTCTTACTACAATTATACTGTAATGCTTTTACTTCTAATTAATATGTAAGTATGTGCTTCCGCTTTACTTAAAAAAACAAATTGTTATTTTCTAATTGCCCATTTCAATTTTGAAGGATGAAATGAATGTGGTGACCTTTTAGGTTATTTGAAAATCTAAAAATGGGTTGTTTTGATGTGTAAATCTCTTCCAATGATTTATAATACCACTAGTTTCTCACTAGATATTGTCCTTAGAGTTTTGAGACAAATTTAGATCAACAAATTTACTTTCTATTTAATTTAGTATAACATTTTTTTTTTGGTAAAAGGCTAAAGCCATATTTTATTAATAAATAAAATGACAATCTTCGCTCAGTGTGGGCACCGGTAGGAAAGAGTGGAGAGGAGCTTTCCTGGTACCATAGGTCCAATCAGTAGCTAGTATTTACAATTCTACATCATTTATTGAGTTACATATATTTCTTTACAATCTTTTCATTCTAGGTATACAAAAAGCCCTTCATAGGTAGTATCTATAATTTTCCATGTGCTAACTTGCTTTCACCAATCTTCCTTGTGAACGGTTGCCGCTTTTACCATATTTTCTATCTTCTGCTCTACCTACAAAACAGATTCATAAGCCAATCCTGATGCAAACCACTTCATGAGGTGTTAGTGTAAAAAAGAAGAAGAACTAGTATTATCTCTGCATACTTTTGTTATACTTTCCACTATTGTTATTATAGCCTAGGCTTCTTTCATATTAAGTCAACATCAGGATCATATTGTTGGCTATAATATGAAAGAATACCCAGGCTATAATAATTATAGAGGCATAAACACTGGTCATCAAGAGACTGATAATAACACAACCCATCTATCATGTAGTTCATGATATTTCCTTGGTATTCAGATCTTAGAGATGTCTAAATGTAAATGTTGAATTAAACCAATATGCAAGAGTTACGAGAGTACTTCCTGTTATTGCATTTTGCAAATGAATGAAAGTTGGTGTCCTCAAGTTGAGCCTGTTCATTCATGTCTGAGAAGATAATAATAGTAATTTAGTATAACCTTACTACCATATGTAATTTAATATTACAATTATTACCAAATACCATGCAAACCTATCCCTAATATATTTTCAATTTTTTTTTATATTAAATCATTATAACATTACATAGTCTCGTAATACCAAACCATACGAAATTATAAGGGGCATTAATTTTACATTTTCAATGGATTATGCATAACAAATTCACAAGTCATTTATGTATATATTAAGGAGATTTATCTTAAATAATATAACTCTCTTTAATATATTTAATCTTACACTCAAACTACAAATAATATTACTTTATATAATCTTACACTCTTACTACAAATAAACTAAATGATAAAATGGAGGTTTTATGTATTTTCTACACTATTAAGAATGTGTCAACTAGAAACGTCCCTTGAATTTTAGTGCAATCTATTAGCTCAATATATGTATTATGATTTAAATTAATTAGGTTGATGGTACAAATTGGTCTTCCTATAAATGTATATAGTGCTTTCTCTATTCCAATTAACTCTAGGATTTCGTGATAATTTTAGGTTCTAACTTTTTCCATGCATTCATGTGACATAAATTAAGGGAAGGTATTTTAATACTAAAGTGTATTCATAGATCAGATGTTTCCATATTTTTGTATAGTATTTTAGTGCATAGGTCAAGCATATGAATTATTGAGGGTACATTTATTATGTAAATGTTGCATTGATTTTTTATTCAATAAAATTACTTTATTGTGTTTTTAAACCAAATCTTTTCAATGCATCACATATAGTTATTTTTTAGTTATGGTTTAGTTAAGTTGTATCAAGTCATGTATGACTCTAATTTTAGATATAATTTGAACACCTATATACAACCTATCTTATGTGATTCCAAGTGTATATCTAGTACTTAAAATTTGACTTGAACATATCTTTGTATTAGAAATATAAAGATTTACACTATTACCTTTGTGACCAAGGCACCATTCTGTTGTAGCCAATTCTCTCATCACACTTTAATTCATAGAACAAAATTGATTCTATAGTGATGTAGGAGCACTTGGGTGGTATCTACATCAAATCTAGAAAAATATCAGAATTATATTTTTGGGGTATCTTTTATATCTTTGTAATATGTATTCTTGGAGGACTTTGATGTAATATTGTCTTTGATGTCTTTCATTTGTTATTTAGGAATGGTGTTGAGGGCTTCTTTTAGAATAATTCTAGCTAGTTCACTTTGAGATCTTTCCAATACTTAAAAGAAGTCTAGTTTTCACCCAAAAAGCAAGGACTTGTGACCTCACCAAGTTGGGGTACCAAAATTACATAATTTTATTGTAATTTTTAGTTTCTATAATTAATGTTGTTCTTTGAACAAAATATCTGAACAAGAAACCCCAATATACAGAATTGTATAGGGAAGATTAGCATAGATTCAAATAATTGCAAGCTCTTTGAGGGTCAATTAGGGGTCTTTTCTAAGATCATTTCTCCATCTGAGGCTAACCAATTATCAAATTTCTTTTATGCACTCCAAAGGCTAGTGTTGCACCAATTGTATCACCTTAGGGCCGAGAAGCACATCTCAAGGACATTTTCATAATAGACCCTAAAGGATACTTTGTGGGTTACGAGTTTGGAGACCAAAATAACCAAGTGGAAAACATACGTGATGAAAAAATGTGGGAAAACAACCCCAAGGACTAGCTCATGGCCCCTCTGCTCAACTCTCCAATTAGGGTTCCTTCTTCATTTTTCATTGCATGTTCTTTTTTGTTGTTAATGTATAGTCTCTTTCTTTTTCCTCATACACAGTGTGTAGGATTATATGTAAATTCTATGTTCAATGTCCCCATTTTTCTATTTTATTAAGGAATTTTTTTAATGGACTATTCTGTAACGTATTATGTCTTCATGTTTTTCTAATTCCATACTCAGGAATATGTAAACCGAATAGATTGAGCCCTACTCTTTGTTGCTATTATAGTTCATCTTGTTGATAAGTAGGTAGTAAAAGTTTGGCCCTTAGATTGAGTTTAGCTCTCTAAGGTTGTCCGATTTCAATAGTCTGGCTTTGTTGCATGTAGGTTGAGCTCTGCTCTTTTCTCAAAAACCTATTTTCTTACTACAGTTATACTACAATGCTTTTACTTCTAATTATATGTAAGTATGAGCTTGCGCTTTACTTAAAAAAATAAATTGTTGTTTTTTAATTGCCCATTTCAATTTTAAAGGATGAAATGAATGTGGTGACCTTTTAGGTTATTTAAAAATCTAAAACTGGGTTGTTTTACAATGCAAATAGACATAGTTTGAGGCATACATCTCTTCCAATGATTTATAATACCACTAGTTTCTCACTAGATATTGTCCTTAGAGTTTTGAGACAAATTTAGATCAACGCATTTAATTTCTATTTAATTTAGTATAACCTTGCTACCACATGTAATTTAATTTTACAATTATTACCAAACACCATGCAAACCTATCCCTAATATATGTTCAAAAAAATATTTATATTAAATCATTATAACATTACATAGTCTCATAATACCAAACCATATGAAATTGTAAGGGGCATTAATTTTACATTGTCAATGGATTATGCATCACAAATTCACAAGTCATTTATTTATATATTAAGGAGATTTATCTTAAATAATATAACTCTCTTTAATATATTTAATGCCAAGAGGTATTCTACATGGCAGCAAGGGGTGGAGTGAAATGGCATGAGTGTGTTAATGTTAACTTTTACCTTTTACCTTAAATTTGACAATCATTCACATGTCAAAATAATAATATTGACTATAAACATGATATTTTCAAAAATACACACCATATAAAATAAAATGTACCCTTATCAAAATTATAAATTTTAGATAGATATATAAATATAAAATTAAAAATGAGACATTTTAAAAAAAAATCTATCATTTCACAATTAGAATATTTAGCAAACACTCTTTTTAAAATTAGTAGTAGTGAATAACTAATTCAATAAAAAAAATTATAAATTTTTAATAATGATAATAAGTTCAAAAATTTAAAATCTGTATTAGGAAAAAAGAATAATAGTTTTTTTTTGTATTAAAAATAATATAGAGTAAAATAAAATAAAACAATTTAAAAATAAATACAATAGTTTCAATTGATGTCTCTTTGTGATGCATTAAATATACTAATTTATTAAATGTGCAGTACAATGATATATAGAATTGTTAGCATATACAACATGATTAGTCAAGCCATGAGATGTAATTTTGCATTCCTCTTAATTATTCTATAACAACCTAAGAGAAACATTCTTAAGCACTTTCCCGAATTAAACAAAGCCTGAAGAAGACGATGACGAGATGCCCTTTCTTCACACTTATTACTTAACTATCAATTACCTAAGGATGAAGCTTCCCTCTATATTCGAGTTAATCTGGTTCATCTTGCCTTGATATTTAAGTGTTTCCTCTCAAATCCAAATTTGCATCCATTTATCCTTTAGGAAGACTTAACCCATTACTTAGTCAAAATTCATTAAGTAGGGATTCGGTCTAAGTTCAAGATGCTATCTGCTTTCCGGTTTCCATGCAAAGACTCTGGAAATACCTAGATGAGGTAGCCTTTTAGCAAACAGTCTGAAATTAGTTTCAATGAACACAGACTTAACAATGATCTTATGGTACACGCCTCTCGGAAGTTTCAATTGGAAGAATCCCTTCACCTTTCCCTCTGTAAGATAAACTCATACCACGCGTCGGCAAATAAGTTCAGTTAATGAGCACAATAAAAAAATTGACGGTCTACGAAAATGAGAACAATAAAAAAATGGGACTCAAATAATAATGCATTCCCCATTCGACACATGGATGGACTGTGAATGTGTTTAATAAAGCTTTTGACTACTTTCGATTTTACAAATGAATGATTGAAAATGTGAATCTTAAGAAATCATATCATTATTGCCATGAACTTAATGATGTGCTGGCTACTTAGCGGACTATCAACTTACATAATAGGAGACTTGTGAAAATTCTCGCACGAGGACAACTTCAAAATAGAATAGTTACACAACTTGACTAAAGAGGCTGACAACTTCAAATTTTATTATAACTTAATAATATATGAAGAAATGTGTATTGTTTTCCACTCACAACTTTCCCTGTATATTTCAAGATGCTACAATACACATATTATACAAGCTTAAAATTATAGACTTTGTTTATTGTGTGGTACTGGTCTACACAAATGACAAATTTCTCGTTTTGTCAGCTTCTTTATCAGTCGGGAGATTGTTTGTCTGGTTTGATAACTAAGTTTGATCTGAAACTATTTAGACCTGCATAATTGCTAAATATATATTATTAGAAAAAGATGAAAGCGTAAGATATACGAAAGAAGAATTGTAAAATATGCTCTGAAGTGGCCAACACATTGAACTTCCCTACCCCGAATGCAGGAAATTACATTGAACTTGAAAAGCGTAAATGGTAGGCAAGAACAGTGAGAGTTATTATTTAGAGGACTTAATATTAATTTCGAGAGTAACAACTAGCCAGATTCGTTGTTCCCATGACGTCATTGCTGTCGAGTGCTATCAAAAAATGGTAAAATTCGGCGAACCTCTTTTATCCATAGCTTTCTACGTTACACGTCACCTAAAATTCACTTATATATATATATATATATATTTGAGATGCTAGATTGACAATGAGACGAATAAGGAGAGATCAAATGCAGTAGCTTTCTACGTTACACGTCACCTAAAATTCACTTATATATATATATATATATTTGAGATGCTAGATTGACAATGAGACGAATAAGGAGAGATCAAATGCAGAAAGAAAAGGATAAAATGTATAGAAGAGGCGAAAAGCTGTGGAAACGCAGGGCAGGGATGAGAGCAAAAAGTGGGTTCAGATGCAGCAGACCATACGTCTGTTGCCACAGGCTTCGGGTTTTCTGTCTGCTGGAGAAAATGAAGCAACCATTTAACCATTTGTGGGCTTCGCTGGCCTTGGCTGGGAAGAGGACGTTCAAATCATTGGTGTGGACCACAGCCAATACACCTGATCCTGTATACGCGCCTGCCTCTACCTCAGACTCTTACAATTCCTTCTACACAGTGGCCATTGCGGAAGGCATAGATTTTATCAAGCACTCATCTTCGCCCATGGATTCCAAGCCTTCAAGTGTTTGCTGAAATTGTATTTTGTAATTAGAATTGTATTGCAGTTTGTTTTTAGAACTGCAAGTCTTTACTTGTATAAATTTAGTGGTTTGTGAAAGTTCTTGTCTGATTGAAAATTTTCTTTTAACTAGGTGAGATATATCGTTCATGAAGTCACTAAACAAAGTAAGTGCAGAAGTGTTTATGTTGACTGTAGTAAGGAGAAGGTATGTTATTAATTAAAGAACCTTCCAGCACGTTATCCTCCAGATTTTTTTAAAAACTTCTGTCTTCCAGAAAATTCCTACACCGACTTCCCAATTCATTGTATACGGTTGTTTCTAGAGATCTCTAAGAGATCTATAAAAACAACTATCTCCCTTCAATATGTACGTATGAGTATAACAGCATACTGCTGCATGATTATATGCAATAATTTAATGTTAAGCTGCTCTGTTTTCTGTGAAGAATTTCTTCTTGCTCTGTTTTACTGTCATTTTGACTTTAATATGGTATAAGAGCACATGTAAATCTTGGGCAGTGATATATAGATTTTCTAGTGTGAATTTATAATTCTGCAGGTTATAATTTGGCTGTGAGCAGCATTGGAAATTTCTAGAAGTAAGTGAATAATACTGCAACAAAGGGAAGAACACAAAAACAGAATATTGGTGAGAAATTTCCATTTTTAAAATCTGGGTATTAAAGATTTTTAAAGTGTGTTTCATTCTCATCCAAAAAGAAGAGAATTTGTCAAATCGATTCTATTGGTATTCCTTTGCCAACAATTAAATTGAATGGAAAAAATTATTATGATTGGGTGTCTTCTAGGGAGATTTTTATAACACTTGAAAATTATTATGAAATTGTTATTGGTAGTGAAAAAAGACCAGTAAATTCTGGAAATGATCAAGAAGATTGGGACAGAAGAGACAAAAGGGCAGCAACATTAATAAAGCTCACACTTTCGGAGGAAGTTTTTCTAGAAGTTGGCAATTAAAGAAGTGAAGTCAAAGTATGGAATATTTTGAAGAGCACACATGAAAACTCATATTATGCTTGGATCCTAACTCTCACCACAAAATTATATTATATGAAATTATCAAATTTAGAATAGCTAGTTCCTCATTTAAGTAGATTAAAAGAAAAGAAAAATGAACTTGCTTCTCTTGGAAAGGATATAGATAATAAAGATTTTGTGCAAATAATTTTACAAAGTCTTCTAGGATCTTATCAATCATTTATAAGAGGGCTAGATATTACTGATAAGTTAAAAAATATTAAATGTGAAGAATTTGTGCTAAGTTAGTACAAGAATAAAAGCGTCAAATTAAAGAAAGAGAGTCGTTTAGTGATGAATCTCAAGCACTCATAATGAAAGGAAAATAATGTTACAAAAAGAAACAAGATAATCAGCCTAAAGAGAAGAATTGGAAGTATGAAGATAAAAATAGCCCAACCAAGGATTATAATAAAAAGTAAATGGAAGTGCAACTATTGTGGTATATTAGGCCATAAAGAAAATGAATGCTACAAAAGAAATAGAGAGGCAAAAAGGAAGACAAATAAGTTCACAAAATCTTTTGATTCTAAAAGTAATGCTCTTTGTGTTGCATCAAAGCAAATAATTCTTTCAAGGATGATTGGGTTATTGACTTTGGTACTACACAACGCATGTCTCACAATAAGGAAAAATTTGAATAATTAAATGAAAGTAGTGTAGAAAGAATATATTTGGGAAACAATAGTACTTTAGAAGTTAAAGGAACTGGAAATGTCCAAGTTGATAATGGTGTTTTTAAAAATGTGAAGCTTGTTCTTGAATTTAAAAAAAAATTAATTTTTGTTTCTCAAATTGCAAATCAAGGGTATAAAATAGAGTTCTACAATGACAAATGTTTAATTAAAAATGTCAATGATAATTATAGAGTGACTGCAATTGGTAAAATGGAGAATGGATTATATAAGTTTCAAGAATTTACTTCTAAATGTGGAGATGAGCATATGTGTGGTATTGCCCAGTATGATGATATGATTAGGTTATGGCATGAGCGATTGGGACATGTTAACTATCAAAACCTCAAGCTTATGGAGAAACTACATATGGTGCATGGGCTTCCAAAAACCTCACCTAGACATAAGGTAATTGAAGGATGTGCAATGCAACATGTGGAAAGTTTCCCACGAGGGAAATCATGGAGGGCAAAAGCCCCTTTACATTTGGTTCATAGTGATGTAATGGGTCCTTTTAGAATACCTTAACTTGGAGGATCAAGGTATGTTCTCACTTTTATAGATGACTATACTAGAAAAATTTGGGTATACTTCTTACAAAAGAAGGATGAAGTGTTTCATAAGTTTAAAGAGTTTAAAGTGTTGACTGAAAAACAAAATGGAAGATCTCTCAAGGGTCAGTGCAAGAAGATGAGTCCACTTTTTGGCCAAAAAGTGGAAGTGTTTTCCATGTTTTTCAAATTTTGTCTCACTTGAGCTTAAATTTTGAAACACGTAGAGATTGAATCTTGGAAAACGTCAGTAATATAAAAGATAGCTCTCTGAGTTTACTTTTCAAATATGTAATTTATTTTAATACCCACATAATAAAAAATAACTTTTTGAATGGATTTCTAAAAACTATGTTTTAAAAATGCCTATTTCAGGACCATACCATGCATGTGTACGACCCACACTTTTTGACACAATTAAAATTATTTTCTCAAACTATTTTGGGAAATGGTTTGTAACACACTGAAGATTGATGAGCATATTTTTCTGTATTTTTTTTTCAAATATATTTTTTTTAATTAATTTTTTAATGGCCGTAATTATCTTTTTAAAAATTTGACGTGTACGACCCACATAATTTGACGTTAACTTAGCATTTTTTGAATTTTATTTTTTTAATTGAAAATAATTTTGTGTAGATTGATGACATAATTTTTTTTTCAAAATTCATTAAAATAAAAAAGTTATTAAATTAAGAAAATTAGTTAATATTTCAAATTTATGGACCTGATTTAGTATAAATTAAATGAAAAATAGTTAAAATAATCAATTTTTAATTTAATTTAAATATTTAGAATCTAGACAGTATAATCTGAAATGGGTTTCAATTTCATATAAAAATTCTCTGATTAGAGGCACGTAAACTATTTCATTTCATCATATTTGTGCTTTCATTCATGGAGCTTTGAATTTGCAGGTTCATGTCTCAGGTGTGGCCATCCCAGGCCTATCCCAGGCCTAATCCCAAGGCAAGTGGCGGGTTGTGAATTCAAATTTTGCATAATAGGCCCCCATTTTATAAACGGGGGCCCGTTTCATTTTTTGCCCATTGGATTTAACAACGGGCCCCCATTTTAAAAACGGGGGACCGTTATTTAAATAATGGGCCCCCATTATTAAAACGGGGACCCGTTATTTAAATAACGGGCCCCTATTTCTAAATAACCGTTACTGTAAAAAAAAAAGATAGATTGCATCGATTTACCACACTATCATTGAAATCCGTACTGACAAAGATTTTTTACATCATTTGACAGTACTTTTTAATATTTTTTACATGATTTTTTGAAGAACTCAATAAAAAGATATTTTTTTTAAAGATGATTTTGTAAAAATGGGTTCTAAGCAACGTCAAAAGAAAAAAAAGAGGACAATGACAGTGGACAAAATTCAAGCACAAAGAGAGAAGGAGGCAAAACGCCAAAGAGATCGAAGATCACAACAATGACAATTGAATAACACTTCTGAAGCATCTAGTTCAGTGCCCGTTGTAGATGAGACCATTGAAGACATCATGATGGATGCAAGAAATGTAGAACCACACATGGGTATGACTGTTGATGCAAATGTTGATGTGGATGTGAATCCTGGTATGTTTTTAAACCTTGATGACTATGATGCCAATCAAATTGCTGATTTAAATGAAGCTGGATATAAATTTCATACACCAATATGAAAAGAAATAAAAATTGAAAATATTACACCACCCTCTCTGAAAGAAAATGAATGTAATTTGTTTACTATTGATAGCAATGTGCTAGATAATCTTAATGGGTTAGTTTCTTGGAGACAAATCAGAACACATGCAAACAGATTATATAAACAATTTTTCTATAATAAAAAGTTAGGATTCCAATGTCAATTAATGCTACAATTAATAAAATTTTTAAAAATGCATAAAGTCATGAAAAAAAAGGTATTTATGCAAAACCAAAAAGAAAAGATGAATCATATAAGCAAGTTGTATCTACTATTGCCAGTGCCATTGATTCTATAGGAAAAACAAGTTGATCTAAAGATAAGAATGCAGCACGTAGAGTTATAACGACTGCTATAGTTGACAAAATGATTGTTAGTAAAAGAATGTTAAGTGATATAAGTGGCTATTTGAACTTACATCATAGAACCTTGTCAAGAGCAGCCAAAAGAAGAGACACAATTGAAATTGATCCACTAAACCATTGTTGGAGTTTTAGTGGTAGACTTCAAAGGTTGGACATGAAATTAAATGATGAAACTAAACAATTAATTGCAAAATTTTGGCATGATAACACTAGAGTTTCATCAAATGCTAGAGATGTTTTAAAGTTAAGGGTGGGATCAAAAATTTGTGATCCTCATCCAAAACATCTTCTTGACATGACTCAAACTGAATTCTTTAAAAAATTTAGTGATGAATCTGTGTTAATGAATTTACGAATTAGTCAAAGATCATTTGAAAAATGCAAACCCTAGTATGTTAAAATCAATAAATAAAGAATATCTTGTTGTTGTAAAACTCATGTCCAGTTTCGTTACTATTATGATGTTTTTCGATATATTCGTTGTATGTTGCATGGTAATGATCTTGTGCAGGATTGTGGTGTTTATGTTCCACCTGAAACTATAAAAGATTTTATTGGAAGTTTATTTTGTAAACCACCTAATGAAAAATTATTTCTTTCTAGTTCATGCATTTATGGCCTTTGCAATTTATGTGGGAACTATTCTTCGATAGGTGAATGTTTGCATGAACATGTTTCATCTGAGTTTGGACAAAAAATGGTTGATGTTAGGAGATTTAAAAATATAGAATACCCTCTAAAGGATGGAAAGATGGGGAAACGTTTAGAATTGATTACAAAATAGAATAGTGTGAATGCATTTATTAGTGAGTTTAAAACTTATATTGTTCCAAAATATGTGAAACATTCCCAACATGCCCGATGGCTTGATGGACAATTTCGCATATGCAAGAACACATTTCCAGTTGGAACAATAGTATCAGTTGTGGATTTTGCAGAAAATTATACTCTAAAACCACAAGAGGAAACTCAATCACAATACTACAACTCAGTGCAAGTGGCCATATTTGTGCACATTATATATAGACATGACCATGATAGTACAGAAGATAACAAAATTTTTTTGAGGGAGTATCATTTCTTTGTTAGCCATAATCGATTACACTCTTCAGAGTTTGTCCAACATTGCTTTGAGGTATTTTATGATAATCTTAAGGAAAGAGAAATTGACATGAAACAACATATGATATGGTCAGATAACTGCACTGGATAATTCAAAAATGCAAGAATGTTTTATTGGCTATGCAAAGTTCACAAGATAACCAATGTCCAACATTTATGGAGTTTTTTTGAAGCGGGACATGGTAAGGGGGAACACGATGGAGTCGGTGCCTGTATAAAAAGAGCTCTTGCTAGAGAACAATTGAAATTTGAGGATGCAGTGAAATTCAGAGATGCTCATGCAGTTGTAGATTGGTGCAATTCAAAGTTGTCAAAAGGATCAACTGAAAACTCTGCAATTCGACATTTCTTCTGGTTGATAGAGGAAGATAGTATTCCTATTCAGCATGATTGTAATACCATCATTGGATCAGCTAAATGGCATTCGTTTAAGAGTTCTAATTCAAACACATGGACTATATTCATAAGGCAACTTGCTTGCTTTTGTCAGTTTTGTGTTTCTAAAGATTGGGAATTTTGTGAGAATAAAGAATGGGTTGAAGAATGGCAACAAAGATCATTGACACCCATAGATACAAATGATCTGCATGAAAGAACTGATGAAGATATGGATCAAATGTTTGCATCAAATGACTATGATCTCATTTCAGATCTTATACAACAAGCTAAAATTATTTTTGAAATTTGTTTTGATTTATTAAATAGTACATAAATTTATGAAATCTTACAATGTATATTTTTGTTTTTATTTCTCATTAAATATTAAAATAAAATTGTTTTGTGCACAGGACATGTCTATGCTATTGTTGCACCAGAGGACAATGAAGAGGGGACAGAGTATTGGTTGGCTCGATGTGTAGAGCCAAAACATAAGCTAACTACTCCTCAAGTAGATGATGATGGTTATGACTATCCAACAGGATCTATGGTTGTTGTTGGCACTTGGCTACGCAAATATCTAACAAGAACGAATGGATTGCCCGCATTTGAAGATTATGAATTAGAGGAGAAGATTATACATTACTCGCATTTGGTAGTGGCAACTAATATAAAATTGGATAGATATCATGGCAGGCCTGCTAATAAACAATTATGGACTCTCTCTATGGAAGAGCACGAGACAATTAAAGATGCTTTGCAAAGAGAGAGGATGCAGATGGTATAATGGAATGAATCTAGTAAAATTTTGTTTCAGGCCTACCACAAGTAGAAGGCATCAATGAAAACAAAGTTATTTAAATAGACTATTTATTTTATTTTAGATATGTCTTCTTAATTACATTTTGTGTACAATATACATAAATGAGAGACTATTGGTCAAATTTATGAATGAGATAATTATGTTTTAATCAAGTTCTATTCATTATATTTGTTAAATGATACTTTTTAATTTAGAATATGTTATAATTATAAGATATGTTTTGATACTTAATTCATGATGTATACACCTTTAGTTTATCTAATCACAAGAACTATTTAAATGAAATTCCAAAAATAAAATTACAAGTCCACATAATGCTTATAAAGTTGTTTAAGCACAACTTCCATAAATAAAATTTCAAGTCCACATAATATATAAAGTATGCACAAAATTTCAAGTCCACATAATTTCAAGTCAATATATATGATCTAATGTGAACATAATTTCAAGTCCACATAATATCTAATGGGCACAATACACATAAAGTATGCACATAATATATATGATCTAATCCTATTATGAAACTATCCATATATATAAAGTATGTGTGTGCACGTGTAAACAAATATGTAAAGCCCATAAAATAGTACATATCAGAGCCAAATAAACAGTAAAATTTCAAGTCCACATAATCCATATAATATCTAATCCATATATATGTCTAGATGGTAACATGATGTTCACTCCACATAATAGCTAATGTGCACAAAATATATAAAGTATGCACAAAATATATATGATCTAATCCTATTATGGAACTATCCATATATATAAAGTATGTGCACGTGTAAACAAATGTGTAAAGTCCATAAAAAAGTACATATCAAAGCCAAATAAATAGTAAAATCTAAGTGCTATCATCAATAACATCTCGTGGTCTCTTGTCCCTGGGACATGGTCCAGATCCACCTGTCTCATGCTGTACAATAAAAAAATAATATTAAAATATTACTTGAAATTAACTATTAAAAGAATCATTTATCAAATATAGTAGAATTCATAAATTAAGTTACAAACTTACCATATGCTCATCAGATCCTCTAGCAGTATCTCTCTTGTCCCCGGGACATGGTCCAGATCCACCTGTCTCATGTTGTACAATAAAAAAATAATATTAAAATATTACTTGAAATTAACTATTAAAAGAATCATTTATCAAATATAGTAGAATTTGTAAATTAAGTTACAAACTTACCATATGCTCATCAGATCCTCTAGCAGTATCTCTCTTGTCCCCAGGACATGGTCCAGATCCACCTGTCTCATGCTGTACAATAAAAAAATAATATTAAAATATTACTTGAAATTAACTATTAAAAGATTAATTTATCAAATATAGTAGAATTCATAAATTAAGTTACAAACTTACCATATGCTCATTAGATCCTCTAGCAGTATCTCCTCTAGCAGTATCTTGTGCAGTATCAACACCAAATGTAGTGCTAGCTAACTCCTATACAAGTCAAATTCAAAGTGTCCAATTAAATCTTAAATTAAGAGTCAAAATAAGATCAAATTAATTATTACATATTAATACCTCAAAGGATGTCGATGTGCATTCAAATTGGCTCTGATCAAAATTATGAGGATAACCTATTGTAATGGTAGTGTCCACCTGCATACATGCATTTAATGAAATCATATTTAGTGAACATATATATGTGTACTAAATAATTTCAAGTTAAGTTACAATATTGTAAGAGTTCATATTTAATTTAAGAATTATAAGATACATACCATAGATGGTGTCACAATAGTCAGACCCTCTTCTCGATGTGATGTAGAGGGTCCCTCATGACCTGAATCCTGGAGAAAGAAGCATTCAATGTATCAACATGAAAATTTATATAGTATACAATGATAACATATTAACTTAAAAAGATCTATTACAATGTCTAGATAGAAATTTATACTATACCCCATAAGGTGTGCCGAGTTGTGTTCCAGTAGATGCAATATTGACTCTAATATTAGGTGTATTCCTTATCTACATAAACAAAATTTATTTAATGAAGTATTAGATTGTATAAAAAAAGAGATGCACTTAGTTTATACCTATATTTAATGAAGTATAAAAAGATTGACATGTACATGTATATATATCTATACCTGGTCAAGATGAACATCCAAGCAAAGAAAATCCATATAAGATGTCATCATACTATCATCTGCTGCATCATGCTTAGTTGGAACTGAAGTAGATCCTGCAATAGTAGTAGGACCTACACACGTCTCATGACAACTCGAACACATATGTGGCATCCATCGAGGAGCAGATGCCATGTGAGCAGCTTGCTCACTCAGGTTACCTGTGAGGGAAGTCAAAGCATCTAATGTCAAAATGAATGATGTATTTTGGACATCTGTAGGAATTGATGGAGCAACAAGTGGAACTATGGGTGGATCCGGTAGGGGATTATTACTCCATGCCCCTAATCTATGTTGTGGCATTCCACGACCAACACCCTATAATGACTTAATGTCAAAATAATTTGGTTTTTGGTTCATTACAAACTCACAGTATAATTTCTTCAAAAAATAAAAAGGGACCTCATAATTACGATGTGGTGGATAATCAAAAACCATCCACCATCTATCCTAAAAGTATCTTGCCATTTCTGGATGCACACACCACCTAATTGAAATTCTTTTCTGGTTAGGTTGCATTGGTTCTCTTATTTTTGGGTTGGTCAAATATGGACATAAATGAGCTTTGGTTGTTTTCAAATCAGTGATTTGCCTATAAGTTAAACCATCGGCATAAAAATCACACAACTCTTGTCGTCGTCTATGAAATTGATCTAATTGAGAATCAACAGATCTAACTGACTTGACAATAGTTTGCATTGATTTTGCAAACTCTACAAGATGGGGTGGCGTGATTTGCTCATTTTGGATAGCAACAATGTTTTGTTCAATCACTTGTAGGTTTTCATTAATTCGTTCTCTTAAACGAATTTCATCCAATCTAGGGGGTTGTTGTTGTGGTGGTGGTGGTGGTGGAGGTGGAGGAGGAGGAGGAGGAGGAGGAGGAGGAGGAGGAGGGGGTTGTGGCGGGGGATTTTCACCTAATAGTTCATCTATGTCAAACACATCCATGATAACAAAGAACTCCTACATATATAAAGATATACAACTCGATGTCAAAGAAGAATCTATTTTACTAAATTAAAAAAAAACATTTATAAATAGTAACATTTCTATGTTGTTGAATGAGATACACATGAAATATATAATATAATATTGAACTTAAAAAAATATACATGTACATACTATTGAATCTTGAAATATAAAATTTGGACACAAAACTTAATAAAAAATTTCAATGAAACATCATAAATCTCTTATATATTCAATTTAATAAATTCATTTCTTGTAAAATGCATCAACTATTAAAATCAATATAAAATATTTCATACATAAGATCAATAAAGAAGTGAGAAATAAGATGATCCTCCTTCTAGTGTAAGAATATATAGCATGGAAACAATATTACTAAGACAACATAATATTTTGTTAGCTTTAACTTAAAGTTATTTTGAAACTAAATTATAATGAGATACAACACAATAATATTAATAAATCTAGAAAAATGCACGTGTGTGTTTGGATGCTCCATATTTCTAGTGTTTTAGTGTACATGATAATTTATTAGAATTCAATTACATAGTTTTGAGATAATTGCCATCAATTCATATTACATTGATTAGTCTTCAGACAATCTTAAAAAAAAAACTAATCTCCCATGACTATAAATGACATACTTAAAACATATTATATTCTAAGTGGTTGTCATGTAAAGACAAAACATCAAAACTTTTGAAGAGTTAAGCATATTTCACCATTAAATTTCTCCCATAATCAAATCTACACAAGTTTATAATTTACAAAACCTTCAAAAAATATTATTTCCTATAAATCATTTATTATAAAACTCCGCAATCATTTGCTTTCATATATAATCTTTCTATAAAATTTAAGATATCAATTCATACACAAATTATCTTACAAAGTTGAATAAGAAATGAAACTCTTAAATAAAAATCAACACAACATGCCAACAATTAAAAACAAAATTAACCTTGCAATATTTACTTTTAAAATAATCAATTTCAACAATATTTTACACATGCATTTATAATTATCAACTAGAATATTATTTTGACTAACATTCCAAATAAAATTCCTAACATACTATATGATCCTCATTTATACCCATCCATAATATTTCTTTAACAGATACATCTCCTTCAAATCATCACATCGTAATGCTTTTTATTTTAATAATTGAAAGCTTTAGGGATGCGCTCACGCACAAAGGGGTCCACTATCATACTTGCAAGCACTTAATTATTAAGTCAATGAACAAACTACAACTCAATGAAGCTAAAAAAGTGATGCAAGCCTATTTTTAAATATCCCAATTCCTTTTGCTGACCTAATACTTTTAGTGGCAACCATTTTAAAATTTCATATTAATCAAAGAGAATATTTTAGGGAAAAAATGCAGTGTTGGCACTTTATGAAAATAAAGGTTTTTAATACTCTAGAGACTTGTTCATCACAATATTTTGAAAGATTTTGATATGTACAGACAAATTAAATTTTTCATATAATTAGAGGTGAAATCAATTTTGAATTCTACCTCAATGATTGAGGGGATCTTACAATTTTGACTTTAAATATAGCATAAAAAATCAATAAAGGACTTAAACTATGAATTTCAAACCATTATGCTATGCATAAGTACCACCTTTAGATCGAGTTAAAGGATAATGTATAAAAGATGAAAGACAATAGTATCTCAGAAAGAAAACTCTTGTTGTAGCTAAAGGTTGATGGCTTCAAGATGGATTTGTGACCAAGACAGGATGTAAGGTGCTTAAATCGGCAACATAACATTGCATTACAAGAGTTCTTGAAAATAGCTCATATAATGATTTATTTATAGTCATGAAGGATAGAGGATTAAAGACTAAGATTGTTTTGAGAGATCAATGGAGTAGATTGATTGAAAGGATTGTGTGCATTAGAAGCTTCCAAGTGGCAACTTATGTTTGGTGCACATGAGGAGTTCATGATCCAAGAAATTTTTGAGGAAAAGGTCTTCTTAGGGGCGTATACACCAAGATGTTGTAAAAAAAGGTAGCCAAATGACCAAAAAAAGATAAACACGAGTGCGTTATTGGGAAATTCATTTAACGCATTTGAGGTCTTTTTTGTAGTGATTTTTTCTTACACTATCCTAGGCTTGTTTACACTATCCTAGGTTCATTAGGACTATCCTAGGTTCATTAGGATTGTCCCAAGTTCATTATGGCTTTCTTACGCTCATTAGAACTTTCTTAGGTTCATTAAGATTGCCCTACATTCATTAGGATCATTTGAGGCTCATTGGGACTATCATATGTTCATTGTGATTGTCTTAGGTTCATTAATTTAATTCGTGTGTTCATTAGGACTATCTCACATTCTCAAATAGCTTCAACTAATATCTTAAATTAACTATTTTAAAAGAAAATAGCTCCTTAACAATTTAATATTATATACAATCGAATATGATTTCAACTTCAAACCTTGTGCACCTTTTAAAACCAAAAGATGTTGTTAAAACCATTCTTCTAATATTAGTTTAATCATAACATAATCTAATAAATCTTCCTCAAAATATCTACCAACTTCAAATCATATATCAAATCTTTTATAATATAAATTACATTCTAGATATACCAATATACTTCTAAAGATATTCAAAATACTTCTTGGGAATTATATTTTTCAAATCTTTCAAATGTATATATAATTAGCATCCCATTTAGAAAACTCATTATCAATCAACATTATAAATCAAGAATATTTTTTATTTTGTATTAATGAATTATATATTTGGCATATTAGCTTCCTTTATGAACCTATGTAAACCAAACTCCAATTTTAGTAACTTATCTAGCTTTGCTCTAAAATTGTGTCCATAATTGATCCTTTTATACCATCACATGACATAATAGGACCATAATAGGACCTTTATGTCATGACATGGCATAAACCTAAGCCTAAACTTTCATATCTAAAATTTGAAGAGTAATGTTAATAACTTTTAAGGTTATACTAATTTAGTGGTAACTTTTGTATTGCCTAATGAGGATTAAGAACAATTTAGGTACATATGTTCAGTTTTATTTCAATTTCATTTTCTAACATTTTTGTTTTTGTTTCCATTTCATTTTCGATTTTTTGTTTGTGTTGATTTCGTTTTGTTAATTATCTAGGTTTGGTTTTGGTTTCTAAATTTGTTGATTACAGTTTAGGGTTAACTGTTCAAAAATATTTTAGATCAAAATCAAGAATTTACAAATATAAAAAATAATTTATTTATATGCCACTATAAAAAAAAACTAAAATAATAAAAAAAAACTAAATAATACACAAAAAAAAAAGAAAAATATACAAGAAAATTATGAAATGTGAAAATAGATGACTAAATGTGTACTTGGGATAGTGATGGAGGCTTGAAGTGGAAACCACAACACGGGGGCCCATTTTTTATCTCTTCTTGTCAATTCACTGTCACGGTGAAAATGAAAAATTGTCCAAAAAAATGGTAAAAATAGAATTTCAAAATGGTTTGTTTATAAACGGGGGCCCATTTTATTTATCTTTGGCACCCCATGACCTTTCGGCTCGGGAGGCCGAACCATTAACGGGCCCCCATTTTTTGAAAATGGGGGCCCGTTTTGTGGAGTGCGTTTTCCAATGCACAGACTTCCATGAATTTGTGACTCATTAGCTTGCACATACCCTCAAAATAATAAGAATAGATAGAGGTACTCAATATATGAACAAATCTTTAATAGAATTTTGTAAACAACATGGTATAAAGAAGGAATCAATTGTTTCTTACACACCACAACAAAATGGGGTTGTAGTAAGAAAGAATAGAACTATAATAGAAATAGCTAGATGCATGGTACATTTTGGAAGTACTAAAATCAAATTTTGGGTTGAAGAAATTCATACTACAGTATATATTTTGAATAGAACACCTACAAAAGAAGTTATGAACAGAACACCAAAAAAGGCATGGAGCGGTCGAAAGCCCACAATATCTTGTTTTCAAATTTTTGGATGCAATGCCTATGCTCACATTCTTGATGAGAAAAGGAATACGTTAGAGAAAAAGAGTGAGAAGTATATAATGGTGGGGTATTGAAGCAGTCACCGGTGAGGAGGGACCTCAAAGAGATGAATCTGGATCAGTCAACAAGAGTAAACACAACAAAAACACAGAGATATGATGGAGGAAATGCAGAACAAATTGTTTTATTGCATGAAATTTGATTATTCCAAATGATAACAACCAGATTACAACATACTAGCTCACAGGCCTGGTACAATAGGTCACAACCGGGACCTTGAATCTTATGATCTATCTTCTACGCACAATCTAACTACCTGATTCTCTGATTTATTAATTACATTATAATGCATAATTATAAATATATATATCAATCCAAAGGATCCAGTCGACCCAAAAGGGATCAAAACCCAAAGAGCAAGACCTAACATGTAAAATAACAAGGTCGGCCTCCACCAAGAGATTCCTCTAGAAAATCCAAAGGATGAAACGTAGATCATAGAAAAAGGTTGGCCACATGCTAAGGAACATAATCAACACCCAAGGCTCCGCAAGCTTCAGAATGGGTTTCCATAGATCACCAAAATAGGTCTCAGGCAACAAGTGACAAAGGACTATCAACCAGTAATAGGAAACTGTGATGGAAACCAGCAGTGATATCTTGCCAAAAAATGGTCCAAATGTGATACAGTCCAGAAGCAAGAAAGATGATCAAGTCTTCAAGTAGAATCCAATTCCATAGGATCTAGTGAGCCAAAACTAGGACACACAAAAAGGAAAACTAAAACTGTAAACAAAAAACAAAATAGAAAGGAAACTATTTTTGGTTGAAAGATTGCTATGAACCGAGGATGATCCTGCATAAGATATCTAGGGTTATTGAAGAAGTGAGCCTCTCACTTTGTCGGGGTTAGAGGGAAACCAAGGCTGTTTACCTTTGCCTGAGAAATCCAAGATGAATCTTCAACTGGTCTGTCCTTCCACTTCACAAGATATTTCTTATACTCACTGCTCTGGGTACTATGCCCAATCCTTACTGTCCAAAATCTCCTCAATCTAATCTCATTCCTTCTAGGGCAATAGTTTCTCCATTTCTGCAACACTGTCCTCACTAAACTTTGGTTCATGATCTAAACTTCTTCATCTACAAATTGTTATAAGTTCCAACCGGGAATCTCTCTTTTCTCAGATATACCATCACTTCATCACCAACTTCAAATTCCTTATGTCTCTTCTTGTCATCTGCCTTCTCTTATACTTATTATTCATATCCTCTAAATGTTGCTTAACCTAAATATGCAATGTTGCCATGTTATCTACAAAGTCTTCTGCTTTTGAACTCCTCCTATCTTCACTACCAATGTCTCTCAATTCTGATATACCTCTAGAATGCACTCCAATAACAATCTCAAAAGGTGTTCTTTCGGTACTTCTATTTACTAAATTGTTGTAGGCAAACTTTGCTTGTGCAAGAATTAAGTCCCAACTTCCAGTTTTATCTCCCACTAAACATCTCAACAGATTTCCCAAACTCCGGTTAACAACTTATGTCTGTCCATCAGTTTGTGGATGAAAACTATAACTGAACTTCAAATTTCTCTTCATCTTTTTCCAAAGTGTTCTAAAAAAATAGCCAACATACTTACTGCCTCTATTTGAAACTTTGCTCTTAGGTAATCCATGAAATCTCACCACTTCCTTGAAAAATAGGTCTGCTACATGCAATGCATCTGATGTCTTCATACAATGTATGAAATGAGCCATATTCTAGAATCTATCGAACTACCACAAATATAGAATCATTCCCTCTTGGTGTCTTAAGTAATCCAAGTACAAAATCCATTCTTATATCCTCCCAAGGTATTACCGGTACTGTCAAAGGTTTATACAATCCCACATTCTGACTACTACACTTTGCGACTTGACAAACTCTACAACTCTGCACATATCTCTTAACATCCTTATGAATCTGGGGCCAAAACTATTGCTCACTCACCAGTGCTATGGTTTTGTCAATGCTAAAATGTCCAGCTAAACCTCCACTATGTTTCTCCTTTATCAGATTTTCTCTCATGGAGCTCTTAGGTATGCACAACTGAACTCCTTTGAATAACATCCCACCCTAAATGAAATAATCCAACCATTTGCTTCTATCAACCATAACCAGTTCTCTACATTCTTTCCAAGGTTCTCTAAAATCTGCGTCATCAACATACAAGGTCTTCAAATCTTCAAATCCTAATACTATCACTCTCATTTCTGTCAGGAAAATTCCTTCTCCTACTCAATGCATTAGCAACTTTGTTAGATTTCCCTCTTCTATGCTCCAATAGAAAAGTGTAACTCTACGAGAATTATACCCATCTCATATGTCTCTGGTTCAACTTACTCTAACTGTTCAAATACTACAAAGCTTGATGATCTGTATACAACACAAACTCCTTAGGAAACAAGTAATGTCTCCACTTTTTCAAGGATTGAACTATGGCATAAACTCTTGATCATACACTAAATATCTCCTCCATACATCATTCAATTTCTCACTAAAATAAGCTATTTCTCTTCATTCTTGACTCAAGACTGCTCATATTGCTGTTCCACTTGCATCACAATCCACTTGAAATATTTTATTTAAATTTGGTAAAGCTAACATAGGCTGCTCAATCACTTTTTGCTTCAACAATTCAAAATATTTGTTTGCTCTGGTGGTCCACTTGAATTCCTTCCGATCGTCTCTTATGGTCTCAGTCATAGGGTTACAAACTAAATTGAAATTTCTGATAAACTTTAGGTAAAAACTAGCCAATCCATGAAATGATCTTACCTCTCCAATGCTTTCTAGTGTAGGCCACTCAAAAATTGCTTTCACTTTCTCAAGGTCCATCTTCAAACCATCCTCAGATATCATAAATCCCAAATAAACTAACTTATCCTTCATGAAAGTACACTTCTTGATATTGATCAGCAACTTCTCTTCTCTCAACCTCTACAAAACTTGTCTTAACTGCACAAATGCTCCTCTTTTGTCTTATTAAAAATTAGAGTGTCATCCAAATACACAATATCAAGCTCACCCAATAATTTATTCAATACCTCATTCATCAGCCTCATGAAAGTACTTGGTGCATTTGTCGATCCAAAAGGCATCACCAACCATTCATATAACCCTTGATTTGTCTTAAATGTTGTTTTCCACTCATCACCTTCTCTAATCCTAATCTGATGATATCCACTCTTCAAATATATCTTTCTAAAGAATTTTGGTGCACTCAAACGGTCCATTATGTCATCCATCCTAGTAAAAGGAAATTGGTATTTCACTGTGATCTTATTTATTGCTCTGGAATTGGTACACATCCTCCATTCTCCATTCTTCTTAGGTGCTAATATTGTTGGTACTGCACAAGGGCTTAGACTCTCCCTGATCAAACCTTTCTTCAACAACTCCTGCACTTGTCTATTCAGTTCTTTATTCTCTACTGGTGTCAACCAGTGTGCAACTTTGTTAGGCAAACTAGTTCTGGGAACCAAATCCATGCAATGACTAATACTTCTCATAGGTGGAAATCCATCAGGTACATTATCTAAAATGATGTCCTCATATTTTGTTAGCAAATCTCTTATCTCTTCCGAGTGTTCTCCTTCTGGTTCCAGTCTCTCAGTCTTCTTAGGAATTAAGGCAAAGCACACATTCTCATGTCTCAGTCCATCTCGAAATTTCTTTCCATCTACTAAATAGATTCTAGCATTTGTATAGACTTCATTCTTCAAAGGTTCCTCCAAAGGTAACAAGGTTTGCTTCATCCCATTGGCTACAATGGTGTATGTATTCTTCCTCCCATTATGTACTGCCTGTCTATCAAACTGCCAACATCTACCCAACAAAAGATGACAAATATCCATAGGCATAATATCACACAAGACTTTATCATGATAGTACCCAATTTCAATTTCACCAAACATTGTTCACTTACTAACAACTTATGTTCATCTTGAATCCATGCTATCTGATAAGGCTTAGGGTGTTTTAATCTCTCCAATTTCAACTTATTCACCATCTCTTTTGAAACAAGGTTATCTGAACTACCACTATCAATAACAACTTTACAACACTTACCGGATACCTTACATCTTGTCTTCAATAGATTCTTCCTATGTAAGGGCTCTTCATCTCCTCTGGTATGACACAAAGCTCTCCTCATCATCAATAGTTCTCCATCTTTTAGTTTATTGTTTGATCCAGTGGGGTTTTCTTTCACCACTATTTCTTTGAACTGTTAGTTTTTATCTTCTTACATTCAAATGCATGATGTCCTTCTCCTCCACACTTAAAGCAGGTTCCTCTAAATGTCTGCTTGTCTTGTCTTCCAAAATTCTCATTCGGGTAACCATCTAGTTCTCTCCTCTAGTATAAATTTATATCACCCTTCTAGTATGAATTATCTTCTTTTCTCACTTCCTTGTCCTTGTTCTGATCTGTATTGGTTCCTCTTCCTTCGGTATATCCTCTTCCTCCTTGAAATCTTCCTCCAGTAAACCTTCCACCTCAACCTCTCCGCCTCTGCTCATGTCTTTTGTTTAACTTCTCTTCTGCCTTTAGGGCATACTCGTAAGCCTCTTCAACACTCTCCAATTTGATCAAACTCAATTCATCTTGTATAGACATCCGCAATCCGTTCAAATACATTGCAACTTGTTCAACTTCATCATCAACATGTCTGGATCTGATGTTCAACTTGTAAAATGCTTCAGTGTACTCCTTCACGCTAGATTCCTTCTGTCTCAAACTCTGCAACTTCCGGAATAGATCCACTTGATAATTTGCTAGCACAAACTTTGATTTCAACTTAGCAATCATCCGATCTCATGTCTTAATCTTCTCTTTACCTCTTCTCTATCTATCAACTTGCAAATGCTCCCACCAAATAGATGCACGACCTTTCAATTGGGTACAAACATATTTCACCTTCCTCTCTTCTACAGTGTTTTTAAAATCAAAATACTTCTCTATCTCCGAGATCCAATCCATCAATTCATTTGAATATAACTTCCCATCATATTCCGGTGGGGTAAAATGAGGTTTAGTATTCTCCCTACTCAAAGCCCTCAAAAACCTTTCCTCATCTAGATAAACCACCGATAGGTTTGCTTGTTATGTTGGGGCTTCTTCTCCTTCATCTTCACTCACATCTTCAATATGTCGGTCTCTTCTCTGGGCTATCTCCATAACTTCTAACTGGGCTGCTATTCCTTGCAACATCTCCATCATAGAAGGGTCTACATTCCCACGCGCTCCCCATTCATATCTCCTCTTCATGTCATCATTCACACCAGTCCTCTACAGTTGTAGGTCAAATCCCCAATCTACCACCCTACAACAAAATTTCAACACACATAGCCTCTGTAATGAAACTTTTCTCTGATACCACTTGAAGTAGTCACTGGTGAGGAGGGACCTCAAAGAGATCAATCCAGACCAGTCAGCAAGAGTAAACACAACAGAAATAAAAAGATATGATGGAGGCAATGCAGAAAAGATTGTTTTATTGCATGAAATTTGATTACATCCAACTGGTAACAACATGGTTACAACATACTGACTCACAGGCCTTATAAAATAGGTCACAACAAGGACCTTAAATCTTATGATCTATTTTCCACACACAGTCTAGCTACATGATTCTTTGATTTATTGATTACATTCTAATACGTAATTACAAATATATATATCGATCCAAAGGATCTACTTGACCCAAAAGGGATCAAAACCTGAAGAACAAGACCTAACATGTAAAATAACAAGGTTGGCCTCCACCAAGAGATTCCTTCAGAAAATCCAAAGGATGAAACATAGATCATGAGGAAAGGTCAGCCAGATGCCAAGGAACATCAGAATCAATGCCTAAGGCTCCGAAAGGTTCAGAATGGGTTCCAATAGATCACCAAAATAGGTCTCAGGTAACTAGTAACAGGAAAATTTCATGGAAACTGGTAGTGATATCTTGCCAGAAAATGATCTAAATCTGATGTAGTCTAGAAGAAAGAAAGATGATCAAGTATTCAAGTAGAATCTAACTCCATAGGATCCAGTGAGCCAAAACTGGGACACATAGAAAGGAAAATTGAAACTATAAATAAAAATAAATAAAAAGAAAAATGTTGTTGGTTGATGCAAGATTGCTATCAACCGGGGATGCTCCTACAACAGGTATAGTGGGGAGTCAAAAGTATATAAGTAATATAATCCTAAAACAAAGCAAATTCATATCAAAAGGAATGTATGGCTTGCTGAAAATATTGAAAGTGATAATCCTCCTATATTATCCTCCTTTCCAATTTTGATTGAAGAAGATAAATTTACTCATTTTAATAATTCAAATCAAAGTGTGTCATCTTTTGCAGGAGAAGAATAAACACAATTTGAAGAATCAAGTGAAAGTGATGGTAAAAACACAAGGAAATCTAGAAGCTTTCAAAAAATATTTAAAGAAGGCCCTAAGAATTGTTTTTTTAACTATGCTCTCATGACTAAAGTAATGTAGGTTGAAACTCCAAGTACATATGAGGAAGAAAAAGGAAAAGATGAATGGGAAGCATCTATGCAAGATGAGTACAATTCTTTAATGAAAAATGGAACATGGGAATTGACAACACTTCCAAAAGGAAAAAATGTGGTTAGATACAAGTGGACCTACAAAACAAAGTTCACATCAGATGGAGCTATTGAAAAACACAAAGCAAGGCTAGTAGATAAAGATTTCTCACAAATAGAAGGTTTTGACTATACTGAAACCTTTACTCCTGTTGGTAAAATGACTTCCACTCGTACAATGGTTGCTTTAGTTGAAAAACCACCAACTACTTCTCCTCCTTTTATCTTCATACATTACACCCTCTCAAATCAAAACACTTGAGATGGATGGCACAACCACCAACTAACACCAATTGTTCAGCAACCGAGTGTATATATAAACCGGATGCCTATTGCATATACAAGTCTAAAACCAATTGAAGGCACATTTGTCAGTAAATACAACATACTTTCTGGTTATACTGCATTATCTCCCATTTGATATACAGAAGCCATTCTGAGCCCAAAATGCTGATACCAAGTGTTGAAGCTAACATTGATACCAATTGTATCTCTTTTGATACCAAATGCATGTTCTCTTATGCAGGTAACTTTTCTTCTTTACAAGCAGCTCTCCCTAAGGTCCAGTTGTGATTTCAATTGGATAGACATTGAAATATCTCACAATCCCAAATACTTCCGAGAACCCAAACATACCAGTACAACCATAGACACTTGCACATCCTTTTTGTTTAGCAAGTTTGATACTAGTTAGGAAACATGGCTATCAACTCTCCCTGAGTCATAGACCTCAAGTCCTCATTGCCTATCAGGTTCAAAATCAGAGCTTCAATCTACCCCATATACCAATTGAGTTGTTCATATGTGATCAATCAAATGATCTATCAGAACCACAAATTCCACCATAACATATAACATGATCCTAAGTGTACACAATGTTATACAATATCACTATCATGCCATAAAACAAAATGGTTAGCCCAAAAAGATGCATGCATACATGATCAACTACCGAGCCATCATATGTCATTCAGGTCTTTTCTAATACCACCTAAGATATAACCACTTCTTCATATCACACCACCTAATATATTGCAATGATCCTAGACCTCATTAACTTGTATAACCTGCAAATACTCGTTAATATTCATACCGGTATCATACTGCACATACTGGTTTCCTGCACCGGTCCATCATGTCTAGTGGAGCACCTTCCTCTAACTCCTATCTTCTTGTCTCAGTTTACTTCTAATCCTAATTGCAAATTTTCCATCTATTGACACATGTAGTAGTGATCCATCTCTAATATGTAAGTATGTAGCCAAGGCAGCCACTACACACACTTACCATCTCATTTCCCTCCATACTGGCAGCAACTTTTTCTTCCATTTGTACTCTTCCACTGAGGGGGTGAATGATATGGTCAATGTAATACTCCCCCTAAGGTCTTGCATCTCCTTTTAGCCTTAGGAGATATTACTTGTGCATTGAATGCACAATGTCAGTCCATGGTTCTACTTTCTTCCTTCTTCTTCCCATTTGTAGTCTTGGGAGCAATGTTGACCTTCTTCTAATTAGCTCTTTCTCTACTAGATTCTACCTCATGAATGGAAGAATTGTTGTAGAAGAAAACAATGTTCATGCTATATGCATGATTAGAGGACCTACTATCAAACCGGTTTGACAATCTTCTTATGGTCATGCAATTGTAACCAGCTACTATTACTAGTGGACCTCTTCATCTTGTAGGGACAAAACCTCTTCTCCTTTTTTTCCATGCATCATTTTGTCTCTCAAATGATCTATATCTATTTCCATGTTGACCATAGCTCCTATACCAATCGCCATATGATTGCAATCCCATCTTTCTGCAATCAGGGCTTTTATGGCCAAAACCATCATATCTTTGGCAGATAACATTATTATGTCTAGGAAGAATATTATGTCTATTCCTAGACCTCTTTTTACATTCCACTACCCTATGGCCATAATCCTTGCAAGAGAAGCAGTAGCTAGTAAAGGATGGAATTTGGCTTACAAATTTATTTTGCCATGCATGAGAAGATCTTATCGGTTTAGTATCTCCATATCTACTTCTCTGGGGGTGGATCTTGGATTGTCCACACACTGTAGCTCTTCCATCCAATCTTTTCTTTTCTTTTCTTTGTCTTGTGGGTGATAGCATTTCCTTGTCTTCTACCGGTAGGAGGTCTTCTTTGTTGTCTTCTCATGTTCTTTCTTCTGGTGAATATGCCTTTTCCCATCTTCCCTTTTCCTTTGGGATCTACATTGTTGTTCCTTCTTGCAGCAATAGTCTTCATCCTTAGCTTCATGTCTTCATCGGTAGTGGTTAGATCAACATTCTTCTAGGGAGTATTCCAAACAGTGAAGGTTTGTCCCTTGTTATCTCCATTTGAGGAGACAAATAAAATATCAATGTGGGGGACATTCTTGCTGGTGGAGCATTCACCAGCGCCACTTCCTAGTCCTCTATTATCCTTGGAATGATTTTGCTTCTTCAACATTTTGTCCAAGGCATCACTGCTGCCATCAAACCAGATTCTTACCTTGAGCTCATCCTAACATTTGTTAGGGTCATTTCATAGATTCTCCATTTCTCCTTCTAGCTATTGATACTCTTTATCTTTTGCCTCTAGCTCAGATGCTTGATCTTTACATTGACATTACTTGGTGTCATCTTGTTGAGTCTTCAACTTTGAGATACATTTCTCAAATTCTTCAAGGAATTTGATTACTCGATTCTATTCCACAATTGCAGCATTCTTGAAAAACTTGTATTCACTCCTCACTCTACTAAGTTCTTTGAGTGCACTTACAAGTTCTCCTTCAAGATCAACTTTTCCTTCATCTTCTTCTTCACCTTCACTATCACTACCAAACACATCTTGCCGATAGTAATGACATGCATGATCATTTTTAGATGTGTGCCTCTCATTTTCTGATTCATGAGCCATGAAGAGGTGAGTTTCCTCTTCATCATTTATGTTGTTGCATACTAATCTACCTTCATCTACAAACTCATGTGCTACATTTCCTTTTTTGCTTCCACAAACCGGTTTTGTAGTTGCTAAGCTCATTTCCATAGAGCTTCTTTAATCTATCCCATAAGCTGTTGGCTGATTTGCATATATCCACCTATGTGGAGATATCATCTGTGAGTCCATATAATATAGCCTTCATTTCTACGTCATTGCACCGATATCTTGTTTCTGCTTCTGAATCGGTGGGAGAACTGACTTGACTAGGGAAGCCATTAACAACTGACATCCACACAGAAAACCCTAAGGAGAATAGGTAGACTTCCATCCTACAACTCCAAATCGAATAATTTGAACCATCAAAAATTGGAGTAGGGATTGACACTAAACGAACCATTGTTTTTAAATACCAGAATCTACGCAAGATGGAGAAAGTTTATCAACCGAGAACATACGCTCTGATACCAATTGTTAAACACGAGATGCCACTGAGAGGGGGTGGGGTGAATCAGTGATTTACAAACTTAACCCTTTTTCTATTCTAAGTGTGTATACCGGTTAACTGACCTAACATAAAGGAGATATACTGGTTAGATAGCAAGATAGCACAAAAGAAACCACACATAAAAGGGACAACACATAACACTAGATGTACGAGGAAAACCCAAGATAGGAAAAACCTCAGTGAGAAATGTCGCTAGAGACTACTGCTCCAATCCAACCTCACAATGAAAACCTCAGTTACAACATTTAGGGCACCAACCCAAGGAGTACCACTCCTACTTTAGGGCACCAACCCAATGAGCACCAACCCCTGCACTGAGCTCCAACTCAGTGATATACTATAAAGATATATCAGGTACAAAAGTAATATCATTGTTACAAAAGAACTTTGTAACTATTATCCAAGTCTCTTCACCAGTTATCCTCTCTTCAATTCTCTGTAGGTTCTATGCTCACTTTCTCACTGCTGCAACCTTATCTCCTTCTGCAACCCACTCTCTGTTGCACCTTACTCTCTGTTGCACCCTTGCCGGTTCAACCTCTTCTTCTTCTCTGTCGGTTCTTCTCTTTTTCGATTCTCCAACCTCTCTGACACACTACTGCTAGCCACCACCGGTCTTCTTCACTCAATCAGTTGTAGACTATCTGATTACTATCGGTTCATAGCTTACCAGTTCTCTTCTAATTCTCACTATGCTCTTCTATTTTCTACAATCTTCTTTGCTTCTTCTCTGTTGGTTCAGTCACCACCAATGCACTCCTTTGTCAGACATAATGGCAGACTATTGATCACCTCACTCTTGCCGATTGATCTCTTCAAACTGATTCTCTCACATAATCAGTCTCTCCACTGATTATTGTTGAGCACTTGACTGGTTGGCTATCTAGTTTTTCTCACTCATGCAGCAACAACAACTATATCTTTGGCTCACACTCTTATAGCCAAATTTTCCTGCCTAAATGTGAGTTTGAATATTGGCATGCTAGGGTTTTTGTCATGCACTGAATCTGCATCCAATCTAATCTTTGATCATCATGGCACATCATATCCAATCAAATCCCATGTCCTTGATTGATGAATTACAACACATCAATCAGCATTGCCATTCTCTTTTCCTTTCAACACACGTATTCTATCTTTAGCCATCTGTAGCATAATTTTTGGCCTTTTGTCTAATCAATCACGTGCGTGATGAGGTTTCTTTCACCCTCTTTGGTCTGCAAGATCAATCTGTACTAGATCTTTATTGTTTCCTTGATCTTCAGCCGCAATCCTCTGCCATCATCCCTCGAGCTTTGCATTCACCATTAAATGTTGAACCAGTCACCAACAAACTCACTGACACACCACACTAACTTGTGCATGCATGCCACTTTAACTCCACGTGGCATCATAGTTGGCATCCATCTTTGCTAAGTGTTCTATGTCGGTCCAAACAAGATCATCGACCAACCACACAATCGGGTTCATTTACCAGTTTACAGATCCTATTAGTTATACCCTAACCGGTCTGCCTTCAACCTTGCACTTTGATTCTCTTCCAGTGGAACACCTAAACCAGTCAGCACACTTGCCAACCTACCTTATGCACATCTTCAATGGATGGGAGCCTTCTCCATCTGCACTTTATTAGCTTTATTGGTGGACATACTTACCGATAACCACCTTGATGACACTATGTCATCACCCTTCATCAATTTGGATCTTTCTGCATCTGTTCCAACTTGCCATCTTCAATAATAGACCAATTCACCTATCAATTGGTTTGCCAAAGTGACAAACATATCCTTCAATCTCTGTACCAGTAACTCATCATGTCTACCGACTGATCCAGTGCATATCTCTGATCTCATGCACCTAAGGAAACTCAAATTTTCACTGATTGATCCAGTGTGAGCCTTCAATCCCTACCTTCTACTCTTTTGCCTTATCTTGGAGAACTATGATGCATTCCATGCATAATAGGAGATAAGATCCACTTACCAGTGGGAGTGGATCCTTTTCATCTCATTCTGCTTTTGTCAGACTTCTCTTAATCCGGTGGGAGTTCTGCAGATTGACATCCGACAGTATACCGGTGGCTTGCACATACTCCACCTCCGGTGTTGATGTGAATTTTTGTAACATTCTCCCTCTTCATCACAATCAACATCCCAACATCTTTCCCTCTTACAAATGTCATCATTTACTGATTGTTATATCATACTGGTCTCCTGTCAATATCTTCAACACAAGTCAAACACTAACTTGTGTATTGGTGACTCCAATGGCCATTATGCTGAATGACATTCTCTTCCTTATCGGTTACCTGCTAAGTTATGTGACATCAAATACATCACATCTTGTATGCATCAATGACAGTGTTGCACATACATCTCTTATACCGGTTGCCATCCTATACCAGTTGACATCAATGACAACACAATGCAAACAAAAATGACCCCTAAAATGTTCTACATCATTTTTTCATCCAAAATGCAAATTAAAATTATATTTAATTTATTGAAATTATACAAAATGTAATTCTATAGTTATTATTGTAAAGTCCTAACTCACATATTTAAAAGAATCATTCATTTGATTATAGTATTTATTTAATTAATTTTAATATTTATATAAGAAACATAAATTAATTAAAAATTTAAATTTATAACCTTATATATATATTGGCTACCCTATCACTAATGTGCTTACCTTGGATTTTTTTAGTAAGATACACAATATAAGAAGTGACTTCTAATCAATTCAATCCCCCAAATATAATATTAATAGAATAATAATAATTGGCAATTTCATCATGTCAAGTAATATTTATTTCAAAGTAGGTAGGAAAATTCGATGACCAGGTCTAAGAAGAAGATAAGGTCCTAACAAGCCTCAAAAGCACAATGATGTAACTAATTATAATTATGAGATTTTAAAGAATGATTTGAACTTCTTGAATGAGAAATGAGATAAAATAATAATCTATAGAAAATGTCTATAAATAATTCAAAGATTAATATATATATATTTTTTTTTATATGATCAGTGTAATAAATTGTATACCACTAACTATTGATTGCGACTTGATATTGTTTAGTAGTCATAAAATAATATTTTGTGACTACTAATTGTTTGAAACTTTCTACATTATCAAAATGTTTATATTAAAAAAAAGACTAAGACTTTTTAACTACTTTTATTAATAACAAGAAAATTTGAAAAATCAATTTAAATTTTTTTCCTTTAATCAAATTATATATAAAAAAGAGATGATGACTAAGACTAAATATTTACTAACCTTTCACAACTGACATACCGTCCTACCCTAAATTGTTCTCATTTATATTGTAGAAAAATGGGTTTACTTGGTCAAGGAGAAAAAGACTCGGACTATTTTATTATTATTGTTTTTATCGGCCGATGATTAAAATGCACACATTTATTTTATATTATAATATAAAAAATATGAAACTTCGGGGTGAGGAAGAACTAAATGATAGTGGGAGGTGCATACAAACAAATGCCGACAACCCTAAAATTATGTTTATCGCTATTTGTGTTGGAGCTGTCTTTCTTTCATATATTTTGTTGGGCTTTGCACAATCCTGGTGAACCATTTGTGGCGCAGCAGTTTTCAAAACATAAAATAGTAATTTGAGATAAGGGTTGAAAATTTACAAGTAATTTAAAATGCAATTTTTAATAATATTTAGGATAGTAAATTAGTTTTACTTTCAAATTTAAATAAACAAGAGTTGAGTTGGATAATGATTATTGAAATAAATTGATTAGGAGTAGGTATTGAAGTTGAAATGAGAGAGTTAAGATTTGTATATTTTGTAATATAAAATTTTGTTAATAAGATATTATGTGAGAAGATGAATAAATAGAATTTAATTATAAAATTTTAAATCAAATTAGAGATTTGAAATAATAAAATAAAAAATGGAGTGTTTGGAATGGCTTAACACTAAAAACAGATGAATTTCAGTACTGTTGATATATACAAAACAATCCAATCATACAAAGATCCACTCCAAAACAGACTGAGTTTATTCCAACTGTACTGAGTCGGTTCCTAATGTCATATGTTTTATAGTATCTACTAGTGCAATTATTGGGATTAGTAGTTTAATCGCTCAAAGTCAAAGTCCAGTACTTAAGCATACGCAACTAGCAAAAATATACCCACAGAATTGTTTTAATTACAGCGGCTAGTTTGTAAAACCGCCAATTACTCGGAGATTGCTGCGCAATTGAAGGAGAAATTGCTTTCTCCCGTTTATTCTTTATCAGTATAATTATTTAATTTTAATTTATTTTTCTTTATACCTAGACTCTCTTATACATGGTTCAGAAGGAAAGGCTATTAGATTAGCTAATTGTTCTTTTGATTTGTTTATAATATCTGCAATTTTTGCTTCTCCGTTATGTAGCCAACTTGGTAAGGATTGTAAGGAGAAATTGCTCACTCTCGTTTATGTTTTTATGAATATTATTATTTAATTATTTTCCTTTCTTTTTCCTTATAGCTTGGACTCTCTTATCTATGTGTCGTACTAGGAGGAAAGGCAATGAAATTAGCTAATTGTTCTTCATTATGATGAGGAAAGCGTTGATCTTGTTTATAGTGTCTGCAATTTTTGCTTCTCCTGCATGTAGTCAACCCGGTAAGCCCTACGATTGAGATTATAGACTTTTCAGGTCCCTTGTGATATATTTTGCGATGCATGTCTCTGATATGTGTTAATAATGTTTGCAGGATTCCTTAGCCTCGACTGCGGAGGAACTGAGAATTACACAGATGATGCTGGAATACAGTGGATTCCAGATGACGCTTACATCAATTCTGGACAAAAAGTGAGTCTTTCAAATGTGACTGTTGGAGGAGAAGCATCACGGCAAATGAACGGCCTTCGAAGATTTCCCGAGAGAAGGAAGAGTTGTTACCAGTTAACTCCTCTGGAGATTGGAACAAAATATCTTCTCCGCGGAATATTCGTTTATGGGAACTATGACAATCTCAACTCGCCTCCGCAATTTGATCTTCTGCTAGATGCCGACGTTTGGGACGGCCTGTCATTTAGTGATTCAACAACTTATGTTGTTCAGAAGAAAATCATTTTCATGGCAAAGTTCGACCCAACTAATGTCTGCCTTGCACGAATTAATGAGAGTCTTGGAATACCCGTTATTTCGTCTTTGGAGCTGCGCCCACTGAATCAAAGCATGTATTGGCCTGTTAATCAAGATTATTCACTTTTGAGGCTGGAGAATAGCAATTTAGGAGCTCGAATTACGGACAATGACGTCAGGTAAGCTTTTCATACCATACAATATTTTCCATCTGCTGTTAACAGGAGGACAAAACCCAGGGATGGGTTTGAAGCAAAATTTAAAGGCGAATATACCAAAAACCAGGTAAAACAATTCACGAGTACTGAAGATTTCTAATCGTGGGTTTAAAATAAAATTAACCTACTTCGTGAAGACAGCAAGAATTTAGTATGCTTCTACGGGAATTGTGAAGGTAGATAGTAATTTTTTACTTTATTTATGAAGAAAAGTGGTAAATAATTTATTGTGTCTTGTATCTAGTGTTTTTGCTATGTTAACGATTTTTAAAATATTTGACAATAAATAGGTATCCAGATGATCCATTTGACAGAACTTGGTCTGCCTATCCAGAAGGTTTTCCAAATATCACAAGTAAGATGAAAGTATCTATTGGAGTGGCTTATGACCAACCTCCATCTCGCATAATGCAAATAGCAGAAACAAGCTACCCCAACTCTCCCTCGGTGATGGAATTGCCCTTTCGTCGGAGCAAGCGATACGGGAACCTTTATATTTCAATGTATTTTGCTGAGTTGAAAGCTGATTTGAATGCAACTAACCTTCGAGAATTTGACCTGTTTCTGGATAATAACAAGCTTAATGGTGATCCTATACAGCCTATGTATCTTCAGTCATCAAACATATCTGTCGTCATACCTTATGGTATTACTAATTATATGGCGTTTCGTTTGCAAGCAACGAATCGTTCCACTTTGCCTCCAATAGCAAATGCTCTTGAAATATATCGTCAAAGTTCTCAACATCAACAAGGAACTTCCATTAAGGACGGTATGTATTTAGATAACAAATGAATAATGGTTGAGACATTTTAGCAGGTAAACTTATCTTTCATGTTATCTAAATTCCATTACGATCTCTCTATTACTTATCGTTTAAATTTTTTGTTTTAAATTAGTATTATCTTACAAGATAATATCTTTTACTAGTTTAGTATAGTAATTTAAAATTCATTAAAAAAAGTTCTTGAAATTATTTTGAAATTATTTGGTTATCAATATGATACTATGTTGCATATTATTCATAATATTTATTATAAAATATGATATCTATAAAAAAGATAATTTGTTTAAAAGAATATGAAAAAAATCTTCCTTAATAGTGTGAGCATCTATATGATTGATAAACAAATATATGAAAACCAAAATATAGCTTCATTTATTTGTTCTTACTATCTAATAATGGTTTTCATGAAAAGAACCCACCGTTGAATGTCATGAAAGAGGGATTTAAATGTAATCAATCTAAAATACATTACACAAATTTAATGGAATTCAGATAAATGAATATGATATGGTGATGTAGGTAACATAATCAGATTATTTGTTATGGTGGATTTTCTAACATTATTTGTTACGGTAGATTTTCTAACATTTTTCTTAAATTTTTAAATTGTAGTAGAAGCTATAAACAACATTCAACAACAAATAAATTACACTTATGTTGGCGATCCATGTTTGCCAGTAAGTTATTCATGGGATTGGTTACTTTGCAATCATGATCCATCACCTAAAATTGTGAACTTGTAAGTATCAGTTTAAGCCCTCATTTACTTCTTTTTAATCACAACTTGTTAACTCAATTTGACATTTGTAATTTTTTGGTGTTCAGGAATCTATCAAAAAAAAGATTAAATGGCAATATTCCTACTAGCATTAGCAACCTCATAGCCCTTGAGATTATGTAAGTTTTTTTTCAAAAAATTACATACATAAATAACAAATTGAGATTTTATGTTTTTGTTAATGAAATGCATGCTTCTTGAAGATCACTTCTATTTATATTAAACTAGAGAAAATTTATAAATTTATATTTGTCTAGAGAGGAAATAGCTCTTACAAGTCCTTTCATAGAGTTACAATATGTTGGTGATTCCTATAGTAGTAGTCTATTATAGACAAAAAAGGAAGAAAGATATACTAAAGAAACCTTAACATTATAGAGAATAACTTCAAATTATGATATTCTTTTAGTTAGCCTTGATCTCAAGAGGAATTGTTATCAATTAAAAACCTAGCTTACTTTCCTTAGATCCATGATTTCTACCGCTTATTTTAGAGTGGTCGTTTCATTGCTTTTATTCTTCTCTAGTTTTTCTCTCTTTTTCCTTAGCACATGTGATAAATGGTCATCATGACTTACTTATCTTCCCTTTATTTACCATTTAAATTCCATTAAGTAGTGGAAATCTAACTTCTTAAACCATCTTTTGCAACACAATATATAGATCCTCACATAGTTGCTTCTTGATTGTATATGCAATCATGACTCTAATAGCTTCATTTCTTCTCCCAAACCTAATAGAAAACCAATAAATATTGTTGGTGCATCTACATTGAAATTGTATCAATGATTTGCTAATAGAAATGCATAACCTAGTACCCACCTAATTGCATGAATCACTATTCTTGCCTTAGTCTTGGAGATTGTTTTGAGGTTGGCCTATGAAATTCCTCCCAAATGTCATTTGTTGCCACTTAGATATTTGAGAAACACTACTATTCATAATCAAATAGTACAAGAACTATTTGGGATGAATGAGGATGATAAATTCAACCAATTTAAAGTTTCACCATCCTTATGTAACCACTCGCTCATGCTTGATTATTTATCATCAATATTTTATATCTCTTCACCATTTGTTCCATGAAGTTTGCCAAATCAAGATATAGTTACCTTCAGTTGTACTTGAATGATGTATATAATTTGTAATGACAATGAAGGTCATATTATCTTATCTTTGAAATATGAAATGATCTCAAATTACCTCTTACAACTTCATCAAAATTCAATTTTAAACAATTGTATATGTATTTTGAACTACATATCAATTATAATTATCTTGCTTATTTGAGCATCAACATGAGATCAGTACAAGCTCCTTATGAGCAAACACTATGTAAATCACCTATTGGAGATGAGTAGTCACCACCTATAAATCCACTTTTATCTTGAAGCCACCTCCATATTCGAAGTCAATAATGGATAGCCAAGAGACACAACTTAAAATTCCACATTTGCATTCCTATGAAGAATTGAACTTGAATCTCTACAATAAATACCAAATGTTTTAACCAATTAAAATCAATTCCTTAAACACTATTGTATATATATTAAAATTTAAATATACCAAATATACCACCCAATTAACAGTGTACCAACTTTTTTATTTTTGAAAGAAAAAAGACCACCATTTTACCTAACATTAAGACTATTCTAATATATACTCCTCTCTTGATGGTTAGTTTTCACGGTTATACTAAAATGTTTTATAAACTTTATGTTAAATTTAATAGATTAACGGGACACTAAATGTAGATGGCGGTAAATCATCACACAAAAGAGAGAACCCAAATTGGGACCAAGGACCAAAAGTATAATGACACGTGAAGCCTAAGCATAAATATATTCTACTGTTTGCCAGGTGTTTGCTTAGTCTTCGAATACTAAAAGTCGTTCTCAAACTCTCTGTTTTTGCAGTGATCTTTCTAATAACAATTTGAGTGGAACGATACCTGAATCACTGTCTAGTTTGAAAAACTTGAAAAATCTGTGAGTATGTTCTTGATGTTCACATTTTCATGAGCACTTTATCACACTAGTTGAGCTATTGTTTTATGTCAGCGGTTGTCTTTGACTGGTCATGCAATTCAGATAGAGGATAATGTTTCTAAATATGATTGTATTTTGTAACCTTTTTTAAGTAATTTAGAGAACAACAACCTCGTGGGACCAGTACCAGTGGCACTGTTAAACAACAAGAACCTAAATCTGAGGTGACAGTCTTAAAATTCATTACAAAGGACAAAGTGTTGTGGATATGTTTTTTTGTGTTGGGAAGATATCTGTTTGGTTTGAAATCTTATAGCAAGGACTTGGCGTCTTGATGCATTCATACTCATTTTTTTCTGTAGCCTTTCTGGAAACGTGCATCTTTGTCAAAAAGATGAAAATGGGTGTAGCAGCACAACTACAAACAAAGGTTTGATTATCGGTTTGGCAACTGGTGGTGGCATAGCATTAGTCATCCTTTCAGCTGTTGCCCTACTAATTATTCGTAGAAAGAAAAAAAGAAACCAAGCTCCAGGTTAGTATGAATTTCGAAATTTCCTTCCTTTAATTCAACTCCAATCTAGGGATGTAAGCCTTTTAAAGGAGAAAAGTATGCTCATAAAGATGCAATCCGTTTTCTCCAGTGCCGACAAACCTAATAGAACCAAGTTCCAGAAAATATAGCTACAAAGAGGTCAAAGAAATGACTGAGAAGTTTAGTAGGCAAATTGGAAAAGGAGGATTTGGTCCTGTATTCTATGGCTGCTTAAAGAATGGACAAGAAGTAGCCGTCAAAGTATGTTCTGAAACATCGAAACAAGGATCACGGGAATTTACAACAGAGGTTTGTTCGATTCTCTCACTAGTTGGTATTTTTCAACTTGTCCATAATATAGCTCAATAATTTGGTATTGAATATCTCCTGGTTAAACGAGAATCTGTAACTTGCAGGTTGCATTGCTTTCGAGAGTCCACCATAAAAATCTAGTGGCTTTATTGGGCTATTGCTGTGAAGGAGAATACCGAATATTAATTTATGAATTTATGTCAAAGGGAAATTTGAATGAACTTCTACATGGTAATTTTATCTTCCATTTTGTTTTGTTTTGTGTCTGATATGATAAACACAGTTTGAATTAACTTCATCCCATGGAATTTTACTTCGTACTCACTGTAGATTGCAAATATAGTGGTGACTTATGGAATCCATAAGAGGTATAAAATTCCTAATTTACATCTTTCTCAAGAGAATTAAAGGGATTAGCATTCATGTAGGTTTCCAATTCTCTTAGGAAAAAAAAAGGGCAATTCAGTGAAATGATAATAATCTATTTTTGATGGAGTATTGAAATTGTCTGTGAGTTTTTTTTCGCTATTTCATATAGGAGCATTAGTGTATATTACAAAGAGTCGAAGATTGAATAGTATGAAATGATCTTAACTTCATTCTTTCTATCATAACTCAAGGATTTTGAATGGTGTTGGATGACATAATCAGGAGACATAACATCATCCTCACCAATTGTCTTTGACTAATTAAATTGTAATACATTGATCTAATGATTTATTTTTATTTGAATAAATATAACCTTAAAATTCTTCTCCCATCCTTGTTAAGAAATTTAAAACTTAATTGATATGAACGAAAAATCTACGCTAACATTTAATCGTAAAATACCCTTCCCACCAGTTTCCAAAATTGGAGACATTTGATACAAACAAAAGGTCAGGTTTGCAGTATTATTTTTATTTTTTAAATGTCAAAGATATGTTACCTGGTCTTTTTTAATATTGTACTTAGTAATTGACCCGTGAACCAATCCCACATTTTAATTTTCTATGATTAAGAATACACGTGCTTACCTATAAAAGGAAGAAAAAAAAATGAAGTGTAGTTCTACTAATCTTTGAAAGTCTGATATATGGTTTTATGGTTGTAGGGTCATCTGCAGCAAAACAGTGCCTAGACTGGGAAACCAGGCTTGACATCGCCCTAAATGCAGCTCAAGGTAATTCCCCTTCCCAACATAAGCTTATTTTTTAATTTTTGAAGTTTGTGAAAATAATTAGTGTTATAATAATCAGGTTTGGAGTACTTGCATGCTGGTTGCAAACCTCAAATAATTCACAGAGATATAAAATCATCCAATATATTATTAAGTGAAAGAATGGAAGCGAAAGTAGCTGATTTTGGGCTATCAAGAGAGGGGCCAGCTAGTGAAGCAACTCATGTTTCAACGGATGTGAAGGGCACATTTGGCTACCTTGATCCTCAGTAAATTATTTCTATATCTTATTTCCTGTAGTCATTAGTGTTACGTCGACTAAATTAGAGCAGATGCTGATACTGCTTTTCTCTTTTATAACAGATTTAACGTAAGTAACAATTTAACAGAAAAATGTGATGTGTATAGCTTCGGCGTTGTAATTTTAGAGATCCTATCTGGAAGAATACCCATTGATACAAATTTTTCTGAGGAACAGTGTCACATTGTATCCTGGGTAAGCACAAGCATGGAACTGTTACAGCTTAACACTTTTAAATCATTCAATAAAAAATCAATAATTTGATTACGTGAGTTTTTTATTTATTTATGGTTGTAGGCAAGGTCTCTGATTTCTGAAGGCCGTATTGAGAGTTTGATAGACGCAGAGGCAAGGGAAAACATTGAGTTGGGTGTAATGTGGAAGGTCGCAGAGTTGGCATTGTTGTGTACAGAGAGCCAAGCAAATAAGAGGCCCAGCATGAGCGAAGTTGTGACAGAACTGAAAGAAGCTGTTGGACTACTACATACAATAGATAATTCAGATTCTATATTGATGAAGGACGCTTCCTTTGCTATACATTTCTCATCAGCAACCGATGGGAATTCCCTCCCCTCTGCCAGATAAGATAGACTATGTGATGCTCGTATAAATAGTACTACTTACATTACTTTTGCTGAAACTTCTGTTTGTGTCACAGGCAAGAATATAACATAGGGATTGTTATGTACAAAAATCTAATGTTTTATGTAGGGGTGCGTATTTTGTCTTTGTAATTATGGTATTTGTTTTGTTAAAAAGTATAAGCAGAATTGCATTTCAAATAATACAATAACAATATCAAATTGTTAGTTTACCATTTTCAAATTTAATGTGGATAAAAAATTTAAGGAAACATCAAGAAATATTATGACAAATTGATTTTTAAAGTATTATGTATTTTATTTCAGGATTTCAAATTTCTATATTATAGATAAATATTTTCTTAATAATGCTTTCAAATGCAATACAAAATATTGCATTATTTAAAGAGATTATCATTATAAAACTTGTACCATAAACAAAAAAGAATTTAACCAATGTAAAATTTATATAAAAACTAAAAAATTCAAATTATATAAATTAAAATTCTAAATCAATCCAAAGTGTTCGTTTGGATGGAAGTATCAGCATTACAATTCTATATAAATGATATAAGTGTCCTTAAAATATTATAGAATTGTCATTATTTAGGGCTAATACAAATTAACCATTGAAAAATTTAGTTTGACTTAGATCTCCATTCACATCATTGTGTATTAGAAAATTTGAAAATCATGCATTTTAGTTTCGTAGATGTTGCATTCATTCTTGGATCTTAAAAGCCTAGCTTTTTTTTTTTGAGGGATCAAGCCTCTAGTTGCATATATAGGTAGTAGCTACATTCATACCAATAATTATTGGTAGATTCCAAGACATATTGTGAGCTCAACATTGGAATTTCATGAAGGTGAATTTAAAGTTCAATACTTTTTTTATTTCAACATTTGAGTTGCTTGAGATCTAAAAAGAGAAAGACAACTTTCCCAAAGTATATTAAACATGGAAATCTCAATGGTTTGACATTAGTAAAGCTGCCCTATAATAGATGCATGCAACATGAATGTGCAAAAATTGCATGACAATTTTGTTGGGTCAATAGAGATTAGAATTCTACAAAATGATATATAAGGGACATTTTATCAAAAAAAAATATTACGATTATCTTTGTAGACATTAATTATCTTAAAAGTTTTGTCAAATTTGTTTCATGTAGATATGCTTAATAAATATTACATCTTTAGATACATTATTTTATATTTTTGTAGCATTGCATTATTCCATAAGAAAATATTTAAGTGAATGAATTCAAAATTGTACAAACTGCAAAGATTTACAAAATGTTTACTATGGAGTTGCATAAAGGTTTAAATTTTCAATGTCTTAAGAAATGTGAAGATTGTAATAAGAGGTAAGAATATTTAGTCAATAAAGATACAAATAGTTGATTATTTTAATATTTTTGGTTAAATTTTTAATATGCATACTTAAAAAAAAATATATGTAAAACTAAGGTATGAAAAATGATAGTGTACAAATGGTTAGTAGGTACACAATAATTGGATAAGTAATTGTGATTAGAATATTATTTTTCTAAAAGTGAGTTCTTAAAATATTGATAATTGTGGTTAGTAGGTACACTATAATATAATTTTTTTTCTTATTAAAATTATGAATTTCAATGCAATATCAACATGATAATTGTAGATATTGTGTAATAAATTCTTTCAATAATTAAGAAGAAAATGTAAATGACCTAAACCACCATAACTAAATGCACTTGTCATTTAATTTTTAGAGAAAGAGGATGAAAATACCATGCCACCGCTTAGGAGATAAAAAATATAATATTTGAAATAAATAAGTATATTATTTAAATATAGGTCAAGTAGAGTACAGGTGTCTGGTTCATTCCCAATTTAATATTTTCATCAAGTGATAAGAATATATCAACTAATAGTAAGAAAAGGATAAGGGGGTCTTAAGAAAGGAAAATACAACGAGTAAAATTAAAAAAAGAGATACACTTTAAATAATAGGTAAGGACTATGGGAAACAAAAATGATGACATAGGAAAGATAAATAAGGCCTAGGAAATGGATTAAAGGAAGAAATAAGATAATAATAAAATAATGGGACAGGGGCACAATAGGTGCAAAACATAATAAAAGAAATTGTAGAGCATGCAATCTCTATTATTATAATATACCCTAATATTTTTAGGCATATGATATATTCAAGGAAAATGTCTATTAAAGTAAAAGTATGGTAAAATCATATAGAAAACCATGAAATAATTAGGGATATAACTCCATCAAATACATTGATCTTGAATTTAGTTATGGAATTTAAATTGAGAGTGTATACTTATGTTGTAAAGTATCTAGGTAAAGTAGCTATTATATGCTTACAAGATGAAACACATATAAAGGAAATAGAAACATGTATAATAATTGAGAAACAAAAAATCAAGCACAATACAAAAATATTTTATGTAAGGATATGTTAGAAAACATGTGCCATACCATGGAATGCTTATATAAATTATTGAAACAAAATATAAAACATTTCTTTTATGTTTTAGGTCAGGGATTTATTAAGATCTAGACTATATAAGAAATAAGAAAAACAAAGCATAGATATGGTTGATCATAAACACTTGGTTATATATTAATGGAAAGAAGGAATCAAATAGATGAAACTAGAGATATAGAAATTAGAATATGGACAAATAAAAATTAGATATATGATAAATGTTCATGAAATTGACAAATGAGTCCAAGCTAGTACCATGTCATTATTGTTTTGATGGTGAAAATCAGCAAAGAAATGTAAAATAGAAAATTAGTAAGAATGACATTAAGGTTTCCACCAAAATAGACCAACAAGAAATCTAAGCAATGGTAAAGGTGATTATGTCATCAATGGTTAAATGGCAATGAAGAACAATCATAAGATTAATTTCATGCATGTTAGAACACTATAGAATAGTTTCAAATTTTTATTTTTTTTTAGCCATAACTTCTAACACTTACCTTATGAATCTCAATATTGAATAAGAAATTTGTAGCACCTAAGTAATTTAAATCGAACCTTTTAGATAATTTTTTTTCCCTAATCAATCTCTTATTTTCTTCAATGATAAGAATATGATTGGCATATAAAACTAACATTAAAACATGGTCATTAAGGTATTTTTAATACACATTTATCAACTTGACTCCTTGCAGAAGCTAGTTCTAATACCCATGCCTAGTATTTTTGTCATGACTACATTAACAAATATAATAACCTACTTTTTTTTACTAACCAAGTCATATTTTCCCTTCACCTTTAATTATTGAATCTTATTGAATCTTACCCATATGTAATTTTCATTTGCATATTTATAGTTGAATGTATTAATGACATCCATATAGAGTATATCAACATTAAATATTGTATTTATAGATAATAACATAATGAAAAAATTATAATTAGATACAATTGAAAAGATCTCATGTAAATAAATTCCTTCAGTTTATAAATTCCACTTTATAAATTCCACTTTATTGCCAACAACAACTTGAACATCTTTAATTAACCATCTACTTTGAGTTTTTTCTTTAACACCCACTTGCTGCTAATGAACTTCCTTGCTTTAAAGTACCAATTATTATACTAATAAAATTATTTCATCTCCTGTTTCAGGATGTCTCCCCAACATTCAACAATGATTTATTAATCATCAATACAAGTTAGAGAAATAATTGTAATAAATAACAAATCCTATAAAATTTCTCATTTATTGCTAGGAGGTGTTGACTTATGTTATGTAATTTCTTTATTATATTTTTATGAGAGATCAATTAGTGGGTTAGTTCACATTTCATAGTATTGTGCTTGTATTACACATAGTCATGACATACAATATTATCTATCAATTGTTGAAACAAATTTTGTAATTTTTTTTGTTAGCACTCTATTTTATTGTTACTTAAATAGTTCACAATCTTAATATATAGAGAAGTGTTTGATAAATTTCCTTAAAGAAATGTGCTCTCATGGAATATAATGAATGTAGATATGAAAGAAATTTATTTGTTGATATCATGTATCTAGGAATAGGTTGGTGATAAAACATTGAGAAAGGAACATTTTTGTCTATATTTTTAGCATTTGGTATTCCAATTTAAGACCAACTTTATGTCTTAAGCTGCCTATCATTTTTCCATCCATATTCTACTTTTTTAGTACCAACTTTTATGTGTATTGAATAATAGTTTATGATTGATTTATTTGAAAATATATTTGCAAGTAGTTGGGTAAATAAGTATATTAAATATTTATTTTTAAGGTCCGATATTCCATTACAACCCTTAAAAAGCATGTTTTGGTTGTGCGTTATATGTCAACGGCTTCAATATAAAGCCTATTGATGATTTGTCCTTGAAAATGTCTTGCACAAGACTATACCATTTTTTTCATCATCGACAAGGATTTTGTTGCATATAATTAGATCCATGGTAACAGATATTGCGCAAGATACATAGATAAGTTCAAATAAATTTGTATTGTTGACTAAAATAACCAATCAAAAGTGATTATTCAAAAAATAATTCATTTGAGTTTAGATGACAAGTATCAATAGTTACAACAATACTCACATTGTACAAACCATTTACACTATAATTAATGTGGACTTCATCATATAAAATATTAAATTTTATGACTTACACATAAAAATTAATGAACACTAAGGATTATTGACACAACTCTCTTTGTCATGATATAAAGCAGAACTCTCTCTATCATGATATAGTATTTCATGACTTATTGCATAAAAACTGACGAACACAATCCTTTGATGGATATAACAACTCTCCCTCTGTCCCTCCCTCTCTCCATGTGAAGTAAATATATTTGAGTGATAAAAGACATATTTGGAGGGTAAATATATTATATGTTTATTGATTAGCTTGGCTTCATACAAGGGTTTGAAACTTATGCAACCCTATCAAACCTAAGTGTGTAAGGACACACTAGTCCTAACCCTAATTTAACCTTTAAAAATGATTCATAATTACAATATAAATAAATAAAATCCATTAATTTACATGCTGCAATTACGTTAGTTGACATGCATGCAAATAAATAAAGTAAAACTTAACATTCATGCGGTGCACATCTAACATTAAAAACTTATCATGCATCATAGAAAAAATGAAGTAGAAGTAAAGAGTGCATGAAATAGCATGATAGTAGAATAACATGCATAATCCATAATTAATGCATCACGATCAAATAGCCTAACTGAAAATTAAATACAAACATGCATGCATAGATGAAAAGTAAATCATGCAAACAAAAAATGCAGGTTAGTGTAAAGAAGCAAAGGTGTGCGGAAACGCTTCCTACGCTAATCTTGAGAGGATGGTTATGCAACTTTCAACTTAAATATTACTAAGATATCAAGAAATGCACAATAAAGCATAAACAAAATAGCAATGAACACATAACACAGTGATTACCGTGGGGAAACCCTTCTGGAAGAAAAACCCCACCCTCCAAAACTCGCACAATGTATTATCAAATCAAGCTGATTACAATACACTTGCAATGCAAGTTCTTACAGGAGCGCATCACCACAACTCAAACTCAGAGAGACTCCTTCTAGCATCCAGTCTTGCAAAAAACTCAATTATCAAACTCCTCCCCAAGCTCTCCTTTTATAGTGATTTTACAACCTAGAAACCACTTGTGGTTTTACAAAACCATGGGCTTAACCACCATGCCACATGGTGCCCATTTTTGACATTTACATTTCCAAAATGGAAAAACAACCAGGTTAAAATAGTAATCCCGTCCATAATTTTGTCCCCTAGCTTAGACCCTCTTAAAAGTCACAAAATGAGTCATTAAGGCTCTAAAAATGGCCCACCTATATTCTACCATGGACAAGACTCATTTTTAACAACTCACTAACCATTTTCCAATGCATAAACATGTGGAAAACTACCTCAAACAAATTCTGGAATTTTCCAGAAAAAGACTGCAAGGTTGAGACACATGTTTCTCAACAGTTAGTGGGTTAGTAGGTTAGTGATTTTTATCTTCAGTTTTTTAGTTACATTTTCATGGTGACTTTCTGTCGCATTTACATTATTAGACCTCATAGGTCCTTTACATAGCTTTTCCTGAGACCATTTTGTTCATTTACAATAAAGATACAATACAATATACATCCTTCAATTATTACATATATTTTATCTACTTCTCTGTCTCTAGATGTGTCATCTCCATTGTTATCAGACTCACCTCCATCGGCAAATCTGGAGGATGAACATATGACCCAGGTGTTTTATCTGCCCAACCAAACAAAGCTTACACTTCCTAGATGCTCATGATAAGCTTTTGTCCCTCACGACAGAGTTTCCTAGCAAACTGCAACTAACTAGCGGGAATGAAACCTGTGCATGCATGTAGAACTAATAACCAAATTGTTGAACTAACTACATGTGTTATGGCAAGGGGAGAAATTAATAATTTGTTGACCAATTTAACCCTATTGGGATAGGTGAAAGAAAACACCCTTCCCTGGTTAACCCATAATCAAGCACACTTTTCGAGTCACTCATCACAAACAGTAAATCATTTCCCAATTATGAACACTTATTATTATTATAAATTTTATAATTTAATCATTTCATAGAACTTTAATTAATCTAAGTTCCAAAATTGAAATAAATATATAAATAATCTAATACCTTTAATCGTACATTTACTTATATAAATCATCTTCTTCTTTTTTTTTAATTCAATTGGTAATAAAAAGATAATGAATTTTGACAACAAATCAACCAGAAATATTATTGTTATCAAGACAGATAAGAAATCCAATTCAAGATTTTATTAAGGAGAACTGGTAAATCACCTGCTATCCACAGGAAATAATTCCTACACAATTCTCAATTTTTCGGTTGAAATTAGCCATCGATGGGAAATCTTAGCAAAAACATTGAGAGAGGAGAGTGCGATTTGGTACTTCCAGCCATCAAGTATGCAACGTGGAGAGTTAACCAGAACACACAAGATATGGGAGAGGGTGATACTTACAATTTTAAAACAAATCAAACTTGCTAACCAAATTGAACCCCTCCCCAATATGGACATATATATAAGCATTCGACTCAACAAAAAAAGATAAAGGAGGTGGATAATCTGTAGAAATAAAAAAGAGAAAGAGGACAGGAGGGAGTGCTTTCAGCCAAAGAGCATCGATTCTTCTTCTCAGACAAAACCTACAACATGCAAATCGATTTCCACGCACTTAATGGTGAAGGGGTAAGGGAAATTTTTTAACTACCACTTCAGCATCGCCCTCCCTCCAGACTTACCATACGCAGCCCAATTTGGGCAAACTGGGTCAATGAGGAAGAGGGGGTGATTCATTACAGACCAAACATTTAAAACTCTTCCTATTTCACCCCACCTAAATTCCTCATGCTGCGCAGTATGGGTAATTCATAGGCGAAGCCCAAATCGATTCCAAAAGAATCACTGCCAGCTTGGAGGGGAGTTTGACAAAAGAGAAATTTGCAAGAGGTGTCTACAGCAGGAAAAATAATTAAAACAGTGCACCATCTTAGCCAGGAATGGAGTGAGGAGGTAAGGGAAGATGTCTAACAAATCAGGCAATTCAAGAACATTAAACTGCAAGTCAATTTAAAGAATCTCTCAAGTAATTTGAAGAAATGAACTGAATGAGAGGGAAGTGATTGATTACTCATGCGAACCAAAACATTATTACCTTGCAATACCCACGAACAAAGAAAAGTTGCATTGGGTTTCTCAAGATTTCACCCAGCTACAGCAATCTGAAACAATGAAGTCTTGCCGTTTTCAGATGGAGAAGGGGCAATGAAACCTAGCTGCAAATAGACCTCCCTCGTTATGCTAACATGCAGACCAAAACAATCACTTGAGAAAATAATAATAGAGCCAGATTCTTGGACGTCCCAATAAGATAGTCGATCCCTATACTTATAATTGATGAAGTTGAGATTTATCAAAATTCATGGATTTATTTAATTTTTAATATTTAGATAATAATGAGTTTCACTTTTTTACACTTCAAAAAAATGGCTCTGCAAGTGAAAAACTGTTGCAATGTCTATGCGACATCTAATCTGCTATCGAGGTTTTTGTATGGCAACTTTCTGGGCTTCGGGAATAGATTTTATGTTCTTGCTAGCAGCCACCGGGAAGATGGCCTTATCTCGGCAGCAATGAAAACTCAGGAACAACAGACCTTCTTCGCGAAAACCAAATACTCACTAATAGAGATGGGAAGGGCTCCCCCTCCTCCTCCATGCATTGACGACCGAGAGTGGCAGAAGGCTAGACCAACCCAAATGCCCAGCTAGTGGGCTGAATCGTCAGCCAATATGCCATGACCACCGTCTTCTATATTATTCGGAGGAGGGTTTTTTAAAACCTACCCATAAAGACAGAACCTTTAACTGGGGAAGCACTTGCCGACGGGAATTTACAGCAAAGATTTCGAAGGGCTTGGATACCCGTGCGAGTCATTCACTGCAACATCATTAGAATTCAGTGGTGGACAAACATTTTAAGGGTGTCCAATCGAGGCAGCCATCAGACATAGAGGATAGTTCTATGTTAGAAATCAACAATCAAACCCTACCCAAGTATCACAATCTAAAGGAGGCTAAGCATCCTAAGCCGAATTCACCTTCAAATCCTCCAGCTAATCCTAATGGGTTGGTCATTGAAATTGATACCCATACTAAGATCAGGTATCAAATGCACTACAATGACTGAATGCTCTTTGCTCAGTGAAAAGGTTCGGGGGTCTCGTCTGATCAAATTGCTAATTCGGTGTCGGCTTCTCTCAATAACTAGGTAAAAATTGCCATCCTTCCTGATAATTTCTTAGCTATTGAATGTGGTAATCAGAATTTGAGAAATTCTTTGCTAAATGGGGACATATTAACATTCAAGGGTCTAGGGTTTGATTGCTGGGAATGGCAACCCCTCTTTCTTCCACCTCAATTCAACTCTTGCATGGTTAATAGAGCAATTTCACTTGAAAAATTTCCTATAGAATTGCAAAATAATGATTTTGTAAGAATTATAGGCAACAAAATAGGTAAATTTGAAGAAGTTAGGAAATTGACCCTCAGCTTCTTTAACCAGCTTTTGATCGTTAACATGAATATTAACATTAAATCTTTAGAGCCCATAACAATGATATGCGATAATTCTTGTTTAACCCTAGAATTACCCTTTTATAATGGTTCTTTCGAAGATATTATGCCAAGGAAGATCCCCTCTGAGAAACCTTCCCATGAATCATTTCTTAAGTCTAATGACACCCCATTCAGATTTGTGGAAGGAGGGGGTTTTACCTTTGAGGGCTTTAAGAATAATATTAACACTAATCATCTCACTGCAGACCTATGTCCCCATAGCTCCCCTGATCAGACCTCTCGCTCCCCTCTACCTCCATTGCCAACTATTAATCCACCTATAGTTGACTCTTTACTTAGGGATAGGGACCTAGAAGAGGGTGAAATCAGTTAGTGGCCCCCTCAGATAGAGCAACTCAGACTGACACCATCATCTAGCTCTCTCATCCCACCAGAGAAGGTGAGTCCCCTGAGGTCTCCCCCTTTAATGGAACTAACCTCCTCTATACAATTAGTGGAGAAGGATAATCTTTCCTTAGATCCAGGAATGGCATCCTTGCAAGGTCAACCATTCTCTTAAGTCTCATGTATGGAGGCCGCTAAGGAGGCAAATGTTCGCCCTCCATCTCTGATGGTTGTTTCTGATATAATTGAAGAATCTAAAAGTGACCGTGTCGCCAGGGAAGTTAACATCATTGCAAATTTTGTAGGGGAAGAAGTAGTAAATGACCTTATGGATCAACTGATTGATGAAATCTATGATAATGAGGAATTGGAAAGACAAAGGGATTTCCTTGTCAAAAATCTAGTAGATATTGTCAGAGTCGACTTAGAATCAGATGAACTCTTTATAGCTTTAGATAACGTAGAAAATGATAATCCAAACACCCTAGGCATTCTCAGCTCTGATAAAAGCAAAGGCTCTCCTGACTATGCTAAACTCAGTAAGAGAAGAGGCAGGAGATCCCTTGCTAAACTAAGATCCAAGGATGGAGAAGCAAGGGGTCAGTCTAAAATATCTACTCTTTTTAATGCAGGGGAGGGGAAGTTCCTCCCCACATAGCCATGAAAATCATTGCACGGAATGTTAGGGGTCTGAATGCCCCTAACAAATAGTGCATCTTAAAGCATTGCATCTCTGATTCTAAACCTAACATAATTTTAGTCCAAGAAACTAAAATGAACACCTCTAAGATTGTCCTTTTTGAGAAAAAAACTAGGCATTAGATAGCTAAAACATTCCCCTGCCATAGGGGCCTTAGGGGGCTTAGCTATCATTTGGGACTCCAGATTCATCTCATTTACACCTTTAGAAATTAAGAAAAATTGGATAGGAGGAGAAGTAGTAAGCTATAAAAATAACCTAAGATTCAAATTGATTAACATTTATGGCCCTACCTAGAATAGGGATACGGCTAGGGTGTGGATGGAACTTGAGTCTTTCCTTAGAAGTTTCCCAAATGATGTATGCATCATTGGTGGAGATTTCAATGCTATCACCAAGGTAGCTGACAAAAGAGGAGGTAGCAACAAACTCCCTCAGCAGCTGTAGATTTCAATCATTGGATCAATAGGAATTCCCTGTTGGAAATCCAGACAACAGAGAATGCCTTCACCTGGAACAACAGAAGGACTGGTTTCTGTAACATCACTGAGAAACTCGATAGGTTCTTTATCCATGGGGGGCTATCGGAGCTTAATTACTCCTTGAAGGTAGATCCTCTCCCTTTATCAGGATCTGACCATTTCCCACTCCAATTAAACTTAATATCTGACCACCCCCTTAAAAAATGCCCCTTCAAATTTGAGAGCATGTGGTTTAGAGATGATAACGCTTTAAACCTTATTGAGAATTGGTGGAGAAGCTTTGTCTTCTCTGGTTCAAAGATGTTTATTATCACAAGCAAGTTAAAGCTTATCAAAAGGAAGCTCTTAGAATGGAACAGGACTAATTTTGGAAATATTTTCGATAAAAAACTCCTAATAGAAAATGATCTTAAGAATGTTAACATTGAGGTTCTTGAGAAGGGGGTGGATGAACATCTCTTCCTCAAAGAAAAGGCTTTCCTCTTTGAATATGAAAAGACACTCTCAAATGAAGAGATCTTTTGGAAACAAAAATTGAGGGAGACTTGGTTGAGTGATGATGACCTAAATACTAAGTTTTTCCACAATAGTACTAAGCAGAGGTGATGGGTCAATCGAATTTCTAAAATTAAGAATTGCCAGGGTTCCATCCTGTCTGAACCAGATGATGTTGCCTCCGAGGCAGCAAGGTTTTTTGAGAAAATCTTAAACAATATTGAAGGCTCCAACCTCAAAGGCCAACTCAATATTATCAAGAATCTTCCAAAACTCATTAACGATGATCACAACAAAATCTTGTTAAAGAAATTCTCCGAGGAGGAGGTTAAATCTGTCCTTATGAAGATGAATCCCGACAAGGCCCCCAGTCTGGATGGCTTCCCCACTAGCTCTTTCAAAAAATGTTGGGGTTTTATGGGGACAGAGATCACGGATGCCTTGGAAGGTATTAGGAACTCTAGTAAGATTCTCAAAGAAATCAACAATACCTTCTTAGCTCTCATCCCCAAAAAAGAGAACCTTGAAAGCTTTAATGACTTCAGACCAATAGCCCTTTGGAACACTCTATACAAACTCTTAACCAAAATCCTAGCAGCCAGACTCCAAAATCTTCTCCCCATTATTATTAGTGAAGAACAGACCGGCTTCGTAGCAGATAGATCAATCTATGATGGGGTTATTATAGCCCAGGAGGCCATTCATTCGGTTCAGCTCAACTGGGCCCCAAGTATGCTAGTTAAATTAGACATAAGCAAAGCTTACGACAAAGTTGATTGGCGCTTCCTATGCAAATGCTTGGAGGCTTTTGGATTTTCCAAATCCTGGATCAACCTAATATTTGAATGTATATCCACCCCCAAATTCTTGGTCTTGGTTAATGGTTCCCCGGAAAGTTTCTTCAGCAGCTCAAGAGGCCTCAGGCAGGGAGATCTTATGTCCCCCTTCCTCTTCATCATCATGGTTGAAGCCCTAGTTAAGTCCATCTCTAAGACCAAAGAGGAAGGTGGGATTCAAGGAATCCCCATTACCAGTGGCCTCCCTTCCTTTACCCACCAACAATTTATTGACGATACAATGCTTTTTGGACAGGGAAGTGTAAGGGAAGCGAGCACCTTCAAAGGAATCCTTAATTCCTATATGCTAGCCTCAGGTCAAGAGGTGAATCTGGACAAGTCTGCAATATTTATGTTCAACATAGACCCCTCCTTAGGAAAAGTGATTAGAAATGTCCTGGAGATTAGTGAAGGAACTCTTCCTTGCAAATACCTAGGCATCCCCCTTAACAAGGGGAGAAGACCCTCAAAATTATGTGACAACTTGGTGGATAAAATAAAGTCTAGGATTAACACTTGGAAAGGAAAATGGCTCTCATCTGCAAGCAGAGCAACCTTGGTTAGATCATTCTTATCAGCTATGCCCATTTACCAGCTCTCCTATCAACACTTATCTTCTTCTAAACTGGCAAAGCTCAACAATCATCTTAGGACCTTCTTTTGGCAAGGTGCTAATGACAATCATAAAATATCACTCATATCCTGGGACAAGATATGCAAACCTAAAGAAAGAGGAGGAGCTGGCATTAAAAACCTTCACGATTGGGGCAAAGCCTTGGGTGCCAAGTTGGTCTGGAGGATGTTTAGATCCCCCCACCTCAAATGGGCTCACTTGCTACATCACAAATACCTTAATAGAGGGAACCCTTTCCAAATCTTCAGAGAAATGAACCCTCCCAGAGGATCCTGCCTATGGAATTTTATGTTAGACTGCAGGAGGATTATGTCTAACAAACTCACGTGGAACCTGGGGTCTGAGGAAAATCTCTCTTCTGGTCGGATTCGTGGGGTGGATATAAGGCTATTGATAATATCCATGACTTTGGTGCTTCTCATATCCTTCTTGAATCTCATAGGGGACCCCTGTTAAACAACTATATCTCCCCTTCAAAGGATGGGGCTGGTTGGCAGTGGATCGAGAAGGAAAATGAGGATATCCTGATAAAGAATAAACAAAAACTTATGGCAATTCTTAAATCAAGGAACATTGCCTTGGGTCAAAATGAGGACAAGCTCATCTGGGATGGCTCCCTAAGTGGAGAATACAACTCCAAGGATGGGTACTCTCTCATCTCCAAATTGTTTATAAGACTTATGACTGAGCTTCCTTTGAAACTTTGTTGGTATAAATACTGTCTACCTAAGGCAGGTTTCTTCTCCTGGCTTGCAGCTTAGAACAAGCTCCTTACTGTGGAAAAATTTAGAAGATTGGGGTATGAGGGCCCTAGTAGATGTCCTCTTTATGATGCAGATGAGGAAGACACCAATCGTATCCTCCTTAACTGCCCCTTTGCTCACAGATGTTGGATCTGGTTCACCAACAAAATTGAATGGTCAGCAGCCTTTCCCCACACCATCTCCGGTATGCTCAAGGCATGGCCTCTCCTTAGGCATGGATGTCTCTTTGAAGGTTTATGGATAGCTCTTCCCTCTTCCATTATGTGGGAACTATGGAAGGAGAGAAATAGACATCTATTTAAGAATGAAAAGCTAGAGGTTCCCAGAATCATTAACATGATAGAGTCAGCTATCACTGAGCTCATGAACAATCGACTGTCTTCAGGCACATTAAAGAATGCATCTATAACTTATTGGGATGAAAAGATGATAAAACGTTGGGAAGGCTTATCCTTTCCTCCCTTTGTAGGAGATGGTCCTATAGCAAGTCTTTGATCAAGGGATGCTTGCAGATGGCAGCCCCTAGGTGAAGGCTGGATGAAGCTAAACTTTGATGGGGCTTCCTATGGCAATCCAAGGCAAGCAGGGTTAGGATGTATTGTTCATAATTGGGAAGGCAAGAAACTAGCAACCCTTGCCTCTCCGGCTGGCATCAACACCAACAATTTGGCGGAGCTTATGGCCTCGGTGGAGGGTCTGCATTTATGCAGGAAACTAGGAGTTAAGAACCTGGAAATTGAAGGAGACTCGGCTATAATTGTCAATGCTCTGAGGAAAGGTAGTATGCCTAATTGAAGACTAAATACTTTGCTGTCAAAAGCTCTTGACTTATGTAGAGATTTTGATAGGTTCATATTCAATCATATTTATAGGGAGGGCAATACAAGAGCGGATGAGTTGGCCAACTTGGGAGCTGATGGCATCAATCTCCTGTTTGTGCCACCTTAAGGCACCCCCCTCTCTTGTCTTCATGTCCTAAAGTGTCACTAGCATGTTTCTCATTTCTACCCCTTATGTTTCTCTTGCCCAGACTCTATTTTAACCCCCTTATTTACTCCTCTTCCTCCCCCCTGTACTTACATATAGATACTTAGACAAACATTCAGTTTAAATATTTTTTGTTCCACCATTACTCTTCTCCCATAGAAATCATCATGCCCTCTCAGCGAATAGATCTATTGTCTTACCGAAGCCTTTCTTTTTTCCTCCCTTATCATCTTTCACTGATATAGTCGCATCGGTGTAACCAGGCATATCAGAGGCAGGCCTTTTTAGCTCCCTCAAAACCTATTTCCTCATCGATATCTTTTATTGATGTAGCTACCTTTTGTCTGATCGACATAAATCTTTTGATGAGAACATCCCTTTTGGTGAGTCCCTTTATGTTGCACCAATTCTATTATCTCCTTGAATACCTTGCCCCGTTGATGATAGACATCTTTGCTTTCCTCAATATATTTTGACGATGGAATTCTATCTTTGATGAGTCTTTTCTGAAGTTCATCAGCACTCTCTTTCTTCGATGGCCCTTCTATATCGATGAGACATCGTTGGGTCTCATTGATATTTTTTGAACTCCATTCGGTTTTTGTGTCAAAGCATCCTCAAGCTCCGGTGACCTCCTTTATTTGCTCCATCGAAACCCTTCTCCCATCGAAATCATCATGCCCTGTCGGTGATTGGATCTATTGTTTTACCATAGCCTTTCTTTAGCCTCCCTTATCTTCTTCTTCCGATAAAGTTGCATCGGTTAAACCTTGCATACCAGAGGCATGCCTCTTAGTCCCCTCAAAACCTATCTCCTCATCGATATCTTTATCGATGTAGCTGCCTTCTGTCTAATCGACATTATTCCTTCGATGAGAACTTTCCTTTCCATGAGACCTTTTTATATTGCATCGATGGTATCATCTCCTTGATGACCTTTCCCATCGATGAAAACCATCTCCACTTTCCTCGACATCTTATGGCGATGGAATTTTTGTCATCGATGAATCTTTCTAAAGTTCATCGGCACTTCCTTTCCTCGATGGCCCTTCCACATCGATGAGATACTATTGGCTCTCATCGATATTATTTGCATTCCTTAGGGTTTTATGTCGAAGAAGCCTCGGGCTTCAGTGACCTCCTTTTGTGTTCCATCGAATCTCTTCTTCCATCAAAATCAACATTCCTTGTCGGTGAGCGGAACTCTTGTCTCACCAAAGCCTTTCTCCACCAATAAAGTTGCATCGGTGAAATTAGGCACATCAGAGGCTCCCCTTTTAGCTTCCTCGAAACCTATTTCCTCATCGACATCTTTTATCGATGGAGTTGCCTTTTGTCTGATCGACATTATTCTTTCAATGGAACATTCCTTTCGATGAGCCCCTTATATGTTGCACTGATGGTATTGTCTCCTCGAAGTCCCTTTTCCGTTGATGAAACTTTATCCGCTTTCCTCGATATCTTTGTTGATGAAATCAGTGTCTTCGATGAGTCTTTTCTAAGGTTTGTCGGCGCTTCCTTTCTTCGATGGCCCCTCTTTTTCAATGAGACATCATTGGTCTCATCGATTTTATTTGGACCCGGTTATCTTATAGGTTGTTATTGTACCCGCTTGATGACTTGTGGGCCACCATGGTATTAATGAAAATGTTCTTTTATCAATTAGTGGCTACTCCACAAATAATTATTCAAAATGGATGCTCAACAGGCAGCATCACTTATCTTCCTTTGAAATCTCATGTTTTATCATTACCTTTGTTTCAATGAAACCATCGCCACTGTCCATGAGCCTTGTGGTTTCACTTATCTCCTCATTTTCATCGTAATCTTCATTATTCTTAAGGGCACCCATCTCATTCTCACATGTTTAAGTATTTCCTCCTTATATTAGATCACTCCTAAATTTAGCTTTTTTAGTACTACCACTCTACTAGGATAAGCTTTAAGAATATAAGGGGGCAATACCTTACATTAATGAGCATAGGTATATAAATGTGCTGGCATATCTCGCTCTCGGATATATGTGAACATGGATATATAGGTATTATTATTTATGTAGATATTGCCTTCTTTTAGGACTTACACTTACCTAGCTATCCTCGTCTCTATTTATGGAATTTTCCTCATTAATATATATTAAGTTTATGCTCTTCGATGGGTAATCACTTTGGTATTATGTTTCTTGAGATTTTTTGAGACTAATATTTTGAGCTATGTATCCTAACAGGTGACCATCCAGGCAGGTATGATATTTTGTATAAGTTGACCTGTTCAGTTTTTCTAACATTCTGGTGAGAGATTTTCTTAAGATTTTGTGCAGCATAAGTAGTAGAGCAGGCTTAACCATGTGTTTCAGAAATAGCAAGAACTGTCGCCCAGAAATGACAGCATCACCCCATGAGATGGGCAATCTACTGCTCAGCTTCTCCCAGAGGATTTTTACATACTATTTTCATTACTTTGGTCATGTTCCCGTTGTGATCTTGTATCTCCATTATGTATCGCATTCTTATTTTTTTCTGATCCTTGAGGGATCTGGGCTAGACCAGAGGTTTTCTTCCCTCCATTCTTTCCTACCAGTGCCCACACCGAATTGAGGTGTATATTTAATTCTATGTATTTTTAAATTAATAAAATTATTTGGCCTCGACCTTTTATCGATCAAAAAAAAAATAATGAGTTTCACTAATTTAAAAATTAAGATAAAAGGGAGCTTAACTGATTGTAATAATCAGTTATGAATGCATGATGTATGAATTCATAGATTTGTCTTAGTTTTCAAATATTTAATTATATATATATTTTTAATCTTTTATTATTTTCAATTTTAATAGTACCCATGCATGTCATCTTCTATTTTAATATTACTAATTATTGACTTAACTATAAATTTTAATAATTTATTGCTAATCTTTATATTTCAATATTATAATTTACTATCACCTTTAAATTGATTTTATATTTTAATAATTCAAATTTCGAATAAATTACTTATTGTATTAATTTATTTATTTTATTTTATTCTTCAATTTATTTATTTATTTAGTTTAATTTTCTAAGTTTAATTTATTTAATATTATTATTTAATGAATGTTTGAACAGGGTCCCATTTCATGAGTCGTTGTTGATGTGCTAGAAGACCCCTCTTCGGTCATATATCTGCTTTCGATGATCAACCCTGCAACCACCTCACACTCGACAAAAGAACGTTAGATCATGATAAAAACACATTATATTCATCATTTCATTTAAAAATCTAAAAAGTCACTAATAGAATTAACTATCATCAATACTATTTAACATCATTGATTACTTCAAAAATAAAATAATATCATAACACACTTTTATTAGCATAATAATGTCAACAATATCAATGTCCGACAAATAAAAGAAATCTAAAATTAATTGGTCTAAATTAGGTTGTGACATCCTTCCCCACTAGGAAGAGACATCGTCACGATGTCTTATTACAAAATAAAAAGGTAAAAGCGCAAAATTGTGTCACATTTCTGGCTAACTTATCAACACAAGTGAATTTAAGTAATTCTAACAAAAAAATAAATTTTGTAAACATATGGTCTATATAGATTCATTATAGGTAACTTATATATGGGCCACAACTTTTCCAATTGGAAGTGTCTACTAAATATATATTGTACACGACTTTGGGTCTAATTACAAAAATAAAAATTAAAAAAATTACAAAAACTTGATGTTTCAACAACTCCTACTATCACAACCCTCCTTTATCACTTTTAATTTGATGCAATTTCTATTATATCTTCTTTTGGTTGAACTATTGAATATGGTTGAATAAATATTAAAAAAGGTTAAATAATGGACCCACATACACACTTGGAGAATATAATTTAAATAGGCATTTTTTTTTTCCCATTCCCAATTATGGCAAATGTTGTAGGAGGAATTAGAAGCTTCTAGAGGAATCTTCATTCTTTAATTCCCTTGCATGTAACTCCCCCACTAGGATATTAATCAATTTTCCATGGATCCAATATTGGAAAAAGAATCTCATTCTCAATTAATTTCTCTAAATAGTGGAATTAAGGGGTTTTTCCTATATATTGTATGTAATTTTCAAAAAGAGGGAGTTGGTTATTTTTTGTGAAGAAAAGTTTTCTCAAGTAGTTTTTTTTTTTCCTTGGTAGTCACATTTTTCATTTGTAGAATTGTTAAAAGTTTGTTTTGAAGAAAATTCTCCAAGTTTGCAAGGAAGGATCAAGGAAGGCTAGCTTGAAGATTTGGAGAGGATTCAACATCAAAAGCCTTCTCCAGGTTCCCTCCCTTTTTGCATTTGCTAATTGCTTATGTAAATTTTATATTTTCAAAAGGAAATATCTCCTCTTAGATTCTTTTATTTGAATATAATTTTCTAAAGGAAATTATTTCTTAATTGTTAGATAGATTATTTAGAAAGGAAAATCTATTTTTAATTAAATAAATGCATTGACAAAAGTACTTTTCAAATATGCAAATGCAGATTTCTTTTTTTACTTCTTAATCTGTTTAGAGAAAAGAAAGAAAGAAATCAGACTTCTACCTTTTTTTCTACTTTTTGAAATCTAGAGAAAATCTTGAATCTGGAAAAATCGTGCTTTTCAACATCTCTACTTTCTTTTTGTTTTGAAAAACTCAAAATTATTTTATCTCTATAAATAGTTTCTTTCTCTATGCATATAATCATTTGTAATAAGAAATCTCGCTAAGTGAAATAGTAATTCAAATATGAATTTTTTCTTCTTCTCAATATTGTTGTATAAACTCCCTGTGAAAATATTATCTTTATTATTTTTTTTTTTCAGAAATCTCTTTTCCTTTGTGAATATTAAATTCCTGACAAACTCCTCATAAAAATAAATAAAAAATTTTATGTTTATCTCAACGTAAGGCAAATTTGTTGAATATGATCACTATGAAATCAAAATTTATACATTTATCTATCTCTGAGGTAATTTAGCTCTCTGTTGCATTGCTTGCCTCAATTTCAAGCACAATGTACCTTTTTTTTGGGCTCCTATGAAATCATCTGGAACAAATTTCTCTATTATCTTTCAGTCCTGTGAGTAGATTCTTATTTTTATTTTTATAATAATATTTTTATATATTCCCCTCTTAAATTCTTAATAGAACTGGAATTAAACCGTATATATATATATATATATATATATATATATATATATATATATATATATATATATATATATTGCAATATTAAATTTATACAATAAGAAAAATAAATAAAAATAAAGTAAAGAAGTTTAAAAAAAATATTTTTTCGCATTAAATAAATTTAACGGACAATGTAGGGGGGGGGAGGTGGAGTTAATTTAACCGTCGGGGGGGTGGTACTCTCCACTACCACTGCGGTCACTATTACGGCAGTGGCCGCAGGGGGAGTGGAGGGGCCCACGGCTGCCCCCTCATCATTGCGAACCTGCACCCATAGGTCCACAGTGGTGATGGGACCCATGGCCCCCACCCCCCACTTAGAAATTAAAAGCTCATTTTCGTACCTTTTTTTTTATTTAGATTTTTGTTTTACATATTAATTTCCAAATTGGGATTTGCTAATATTTCTTTAATTTAAAAGTTAAACTTAGAAAAATTTATAAATAATTTGGATCATTGTTTAGTAAATTTATAATTGTAAATCTAATTTTATAATTGGAATCTTTCAATTTAATTGAGAATTATTGGATTACTTAGTTGGTATTTTAGATTCATTAGAAACAGTCAATTCATAATATTATGATTTGACCCAAATTTGTCTAATGTCTAAACTAATTGCTTATTTTGAACTAATGACTCTATAATAGAAATAACATTTTCTTAGTCTTGCATGTAAATGACACTATCCTTGCATCATGCGAATTACTTATACATTATTTGAATTTATTGATGAGCAAGTTACATTTTCATCATCTTCATGCAAGTTACACATTTAATTATCAATATATGAGTTTCATAATTGTCATTATTGTGCAAGTTACATTTCAAGTTTTGAATATTAAATAATTTGGTTTTCAAGTGGTTCATGAATCCCATAGAAGTAGTTTTTTTCAATTATTTAAGCTTTGCAATGTCTAATTATGCACGTTCATTTCATAATTGTTTCAAGCATGATGCTAATTAAAAGTTTTCATAGCCTCTTAGTTAGAAAACTAAACAAAAGGAGCTGGAAAACAAAAACCTAGCAGCGTTCGTATTTACAGTGCCTCTGGGTCACGCTTACAGGTAATGTCATCATGTTGAACTACTGCACTTAACACCTAATAAATTTGCATCAACGACGTTTGTGGCATCGTACCTATAAATTGTCGGAGAGTAATAAGGGACACTTGAAAGTTAAAATCCAAGGGAAGGGTAATCCCCCTTGGATCGATAATCTAATAAGATAATCCTTAAATGATTTTACACCCGCTGAGTTAAACCATAGTAAACCCCTTTAGGGTGGATTGAGTGAAATGCTTTTATAAATTTGATTTAAACTCAAAGAGTTATTGGCGATTGACAATTGGGTCAAGGGTGACGCTTATGATAAGATTAGGATCTAGTTGTTTTAGGCTAGAAGCAATAGGTCATCTTGAGCCTTTGCTTAAGTTCTACCATCGTGGGTAGCAACAGCAGAGAAACTGTCTGGGACATTGACCCTAGAAAGGGTTGTGTACCCACCAAACGGTTTACGTTAAACCATAGATTAGAAAATACAACTACATACTTTATGCCCTAATCCTGTGCCGAAACAGGTATGTAGGTAGTCTAGGGATGAAGTTGTCCCTAGTACTCAGGTGTTCGTGGATGGGATCTAGGTTTGGTAAGAACAAGGATTGCGAAGAATCCTAATTTGAAATATAAGTGTAATAAAAGAAAAAGTAATTCAATGCATACTCAGAAGGAATCCCATATGGATTCGCTTGACTTCTCGAGGCTTTAAGCCAAATTCTGAGGTGGAATTCAAGCTTGCATTATGTTATTTTGATTTCTCCTAAGGACGATGACCTTGATGCACTCCTATTAGAGGAGTGTAGTGCTTAGTGAGTGGCTCAGGACCCGAATGGTCCCGATGAGTCTAAGTCTCTAGCCAGAGCACCTCCTACCCCAATTGGATAGATGCCTACCCCGTATGGGTAGATGCCTATCTCATATTGGATAGATGAAACCTTTTGTTCTATATGGACAAATGCCTAACCCATATGGTTAGATGCTCATACCGGATGGATGAACGCCTAATCCAAATGGATGGATGCCCAGATTATGCGATTGAATCAAACACAAATGATTAAATTATAAAAAAAAAAAGAGGCCAAAATTTTGTTGGGCTAAGTATAGTGGGTTATTACACCTACTCTTATAAAAAAAGTATTTTTTTTAAATGTAAAAATACCCTTTTATAGATCTATAAGTGAATTTTCAAGAATATTTATCGTTTAATATTTTAATTAGTTTTTAATATATAATATTTTATTTTTATTGAAAGTAGGTTATCAACACTAAAATATAAGGTTGATTATCTTGTCAAGGAAAAATACTTAAATTTATTTAATTTTTTTTTTAAATATGATGCAGTAGAGAAAAGAATATATGTCAAGATGATATAACTCTTTTCTAGTTTGGATAAATAATTAAGAAAAAATGTGGCGGGAATCGGAAAGAGTTATAATTCAGCACACACAACTTTTCAAATTTATTGAAAAATATATATTTATGAAAAATAGTAAAAAATATATCCATGCCTTAACGTTTCAAGTTATCAATATACACCAAAAAAATTGACACAAAATTGTCAACTCTTCTGTTCACTACTTCCATGACACAAAGAACATCTTTTAACTCAAATATCTATAGTTATTCCTCTTTTTTGTCAAGGTTTGCCTTTAGTAGATTTTTTTCCTCAGACTAATTATTTCACCAAACAATTGGTCCTCCTGAGAACAATGAAATGGTTTCAGGACTAGAAGGTCCAAATGGTGGAAAAAATGCATATGCTTGAAGGTTTTCTTGAGGAGAGGTAGGTGCTTGGGATGGTTGTTCATAAGGAATATTCGACTAAATTTTTTCATCAGAAGGTTCTTACAAATGAAAAGGTCCTTTAAAAATTCTATACATAGGTAATGGATTTAATAGCTATCTTCTTAACAAGTATGGTAATGTTTATAGAAAACCATATTATTAGTCCTTAGTAGGATTGTCATGGATTAAAATTTAAGTCTTTGATATACCTAATTTATCCTCTCCTCTCTCATAATTATGTTTTCATAGCATGTCTCAACATAGCGCTAATCACAATGTTTACTCTTGAGTTCTTTATGTATTCTCTTGACTACAAATATTTGTCATGTAATCATTTCCTCTATTTTTTATCAAAGCCTTAGTTGTCCTTTATGACTATCAACTATGAATATGAATGCTTTAGGAGTTTGCTATAGCACTTTGGTCTCACATGACTACAAATCATAAGATTTTTCCTCTTTGTAGCTATGAATGGGGTGACTGCCAATTGCTCAATTATTATTTTTATGGTCACCTCATTGATACCATCATTATCACATTTATTTGATATGACTTTCTACTTCATATTTTAGTTTTGCTAATGGATTTTTCCTCAACTAATATTCATTAATTCTCAAATCCTACTCTATTATTCACAACCTCCATCACCCATGCTAGGTACTTCCATCATTGGTACTTTGTCATTGATCTTTGTTGTTCCATGACTGCATTTTGACCTTGTCCTTTTTCCTTATACCACTACTCATGACTATGAGATATCCCTTGTCAAGAATTATTATCATGTTTCTTTAAGCATAATACTCTCACAATTGTTACTCTACACATGGATTATCATCTTTTTCTATAATTCCATAACCTTTTATGTTGACTATCGAAAGATTTGTGATTTATTGTAACCTATTGGAGACTCTAAAAATGCAACCATGCTTTGCTACTCCTTGTATATCTATTGTTCCTTAGAGAGTGTTATTATGATCTTTTGTTTCATATTCAACCACATAGCTTTTGTGCTTCAACATTTAAATTCTTCTCTCTGACTATGTGTTATTTCATTCATATATTGTTCTTTGGTTTCTTGTTCACTATTTTATGATAGTAGTATGTGTTGTAGGAGCCCCTTGACTTCACATTTTATCACTACACATACACTATATTCATGACTCATTTTGATAGAGATATTTTCAAACTTTCCTCTACCATTCTTTTCAAGGAGACTATCATATCATCTAATTTGAATGATTCCTTACTGTCTTTTCTTTCACTATCATTCTAATCAAATTTCCATAGTTCTCATCAAAATATCCTTTGATTGTCTTTGCTACACTCTACAAATATTATAACAATCCTTGAGAATTCTCTTTGTCTTCCTAACTACATTTTACTCTCCTATAACATTATTATTATCCCTTAAGGTGACTACATTTTGAATAGATGTCATTTTGCCAAGATATTGTCTCTAATTTCTTTTGTTTCATACTATCTTTCATTCTTGTAACTTCTAATCTATGATTTTTCTTTGAGCTTTAATCTTTTAAGAAGGAATGATTGTCAAATGATTGCAAAGGTTCCTCTTACAAAATTTGGGAATGTTTATCTCTTTTTATAGGATTATCTTTAATGGTTTCTTTTGACTATTTAAATTGATATGTGCTTTGGTTACGATTTTATCACTATAATGGCTTAATGGCCTATACTTGTGCTACATTGTGTTGGATATTTTTGTTTCTCTTTAGGGTTTCTCTTGGAGAAGTCTACATTTTTTATTTATTCATCAACTTGTATTCATAATACACAAGTTGACTGTAAGACTTTCTTTGAAAATAAGACCTTCATACCTATGTAGACAATGACAACTTTATTAATAAGGGTCTACTCTTCAACTAGGGTGTTTGTATAATCTCATTGCTTAGTGAAAAATGAAGATCTTTGTGCTTGAAGTGTTCATAACCTTATTTCATACTATATTTCATGTCTTGATGCCTTACTCTATTCTATTCTATTTGAGATCATTGCTTTTATGGCATACTTTTGGTTTTCTTTTATTGTCACTAAACAATCAATCACTTCTACCTAATCACTATATATTTGAAGACTCTAAAGAGCTTTCTTAATCATGCAACCATCTCTAACTTTAATGCTACAAAATGTGACTGTCTTCTTTGTATCTTCTTGGATTATTGAATCTTATAAGGAAGTCTAATTTCTTGCAAATAAAATGTTATGAACTTGTGATACCATTTTTCTTATGATTGCAACAAACACATAATTTTATGAATAATGACGAAAAAAATCCATTATAGTGTCTCAACTAAAAGAAATTTTATCAAATAACAATGATCTTCCTTTGGGGATACAAAGATACAACCCTTGCCTATGCATGGAACCCTGAAGCTCACTTATACGAATGACAATGGGAGGCTTTTCTAGAAGATAAAATTAACCTTTTTTTAAAGTTGATGGCATCTATGGATTTTCTATAGATCCAACGAAAGTTCTCTCATCTATTTTCTAATGTCATGATTTAGGTTTCACGTCCAAGTCTTTGAAAATAGCTTGTCCACACTTTTCAACATTAAGAATACATTGAATAAACCCCTCTTCCTCTCATAACTAAAGATATGCATGTGATCCATGCATGAACCTGCTCCTCAAGGTTCTATGGGAATTTTGAGAAACCATGTTTGTCATGCATCTTTATACAAACAAAGGAAATATCCTAAAGAAATAAGGTTCCTTGATAAGAACCTAAACACTCTCATATAAAAGTTGAGTTTGATTCTTGCTACATGGAAAACAAAGGTTTTCTTACTTGTAATATCATTTGCCAATGAAACTTTAGACCCCTTGACTCTTCATGCTACATGTAAATCTCTTTTTCTTTTAAATTTTAATTCCCTCCAAATAAAATACATTTCTTTTATTGAAAAATATTAAAGACTTTCAGGAAATTACTAACTTTTAACTCAAATTTCCTCAAAACAAATAGACACAAAGTTTAAAAGGTATTTGATATAATTTTTTTCCCTTTTGAACTCTCTACCTAATACGACTAAGGACCTTATATAAAGCTATTTTTAACCTAAACATGAAAAATTAGTAACAAGCCTCTACGCTACTAGGGGTACGCTCTCTTTCATCCATCATTATCATTGTTGAAGTAGAAATAGTTACCCAAAGTTTGACTTAGGCAAGACCCTATTCAATCCAACATTTTTTCTTTTTGATGTGTAGGTTATAGATTCGATAGCGAAAAGTTGTAGTATTACATAGAGTAGATTGAATCACAAACTCCAACATTTCAAATAGGCAAAAATCCCTAGAATATACCATATTCCACATGTGGCTAGCTCTTTTTGGCCATATTTTGAAGGGAGTGATCTACAAAGCATCTTGATTCAAAATTTGGTTTCAATTAATGGAAACACCTTCATGTCTAAGGCACCTAGCACACTTGATCAACATTTTTGGGTTGATATTTTAACTTGACAAATTCCCTTTTGTATCTTATTTTTGAATCTATCCTTCTATGATAGCTTTATGTTTTGGACTTGTCTGTTTTTACTATATCTTGTCAATTTTGAATCATTTTACCCTTTTCATACATCTTCAATGCAATCATATCTAGTCATTTCCAATCATAATCAAAAGGAAAAATTCATTCATAGTGCTTAGCTCTCTTATAGGACTAAGCTTGAGCCTAATTGGTTATTCCCCAATGAAAAATAATGGAAAGGGTTCCTAGTTTGCATTCTAGGGTTAAGACACCTTCTCCCAATATTTCAGATGGTAACATCAACTCTAGTGCACAATGGATAAATGGAATCCATCTCCAAAAATACTTAACTACTAGCTCATCCTTCTCCACTAGTCTGCAAAGGTCTAACATATGTATGAAGGTAGGGTTAAACAATTAGTTATTAGGCATGTGTATTCATCTTATTTGTCTTGATCATTTAGTCATATTATAGTGCCCTTTCTTCTAATATTCCACTGTTTTGATCTATAGCATGCAGTACTATCCTAATTTGGCACATAGGATTCTAACATCATCATTCAACTTTTCGTTAATGTTTATCTAGATTAGAAATATTTCAATGGCCTAAATTAGTTTTCACATAGAAATATCCATTTTTCCACATGTTTATGTTTTATATGTACATTTAATAAATATATTAATATTTAATACTATATATAATTGATATAATAATAGTTTTTTTTTTAAATTATAATATTATAATGATAACATTTATATATTTATATACATTTTTATTTTATTTTTTTGTATTTGAAGGAATAGTTTTTAATGCTATTTTATATTGACAAACAATATGATTTAATAAAAAACAGTATTCATTCTAATATTTTTCTTTCACACATGCTTACATATTTGATATTATTTTATTTTTTTAAATACTTATTCTATGCATTTAAAATTCATTACACCCTCATCTCTACACATTCACTCCACACTTCAAATTAACTCTTTAAATTTTAATTTTTTAAATTTAAGATTAACCAATTTTTTCTAAATTTACCAATTGCCTAAGCTAACACATTTTTCATAATTTATCTCTATTTAATTGTGATCTAAAAAATTTCCACATTGTATCTTTTACACAACTTTTGACCATATATCAAACAAAATTCATCATGCGACTCATTGAAATTTATATTTGTAATAAATATTTTTTTTATATAGAATTACAGTCATAAGTCTAAGATTACAATGCTCTAGCAATATTGTTATCACACATCCTTACACAATTAAAAATAATAATATACTTCAAATTTTTAAACCTAAATTTGATATTTAATTTTGTTAAATATGCATATCAAATTTTAAATAAAAAATATTGAAATAATTAATAATTTGCATCCTTATTGGCTACCTTTAACATTGATTAAAAAGTGAAAATTTTGTGTAACTCCATACTTAATATTTTATAAAAATTGTGCAATTTTCATTCATTTAAATGTTTTATTTGAATTGTTTAATGACACATTCATGCATTTAAGTTCATTCCAATGGAATAGTGCAATGTAACACAAACTATATTGAAATTTACCTAAAGATTTAATTGTGATCAAAGAAATCCACATGAAACAAAATTTCAAAAAATAAAAAATCATTTGGATGACTAATTTATAGCACGATTCATGTCTACTGAGGCACTTGCAACTATGATACATGATAAAAGTATATCTTGCATTATATTTTGATTGATGTCTAGAAATTGTTCTAAACTTCCACTTTTCTACAATTATAATTTTCATTGGCCCAATAAAATTGTCATTCAATTTTAACAAGTCCACGTTGAATGAATTTGGTTGTAAGTTATCTTTTCCAATGTCAAAATACATAAAGCCCCATGCTCGATATAACTTGAAAAAGATATCTTTCAATTTTGAGAACATAAGATGTGGATTCTCAAGCAACTCAAATCTTGCAAATTAAATATTTTGTAGTGTTCATGACACTCCAAAGTTGATCTCATTGTATTTCTTGGCATTTAGGTACCTATTGGTACTAATACACTCACCACTTGAGAATGCAACTAGAGGATTGAAAGGTCAATGTAATAATTGTGAAACTAAAACATATGTTGTTTCAATTGTCTTACAGAAAACAACACAAATAAAAATAAAATGATATTAGTCAAACTAAAGTATTCAATGCTTAATTTGACTCATCCTATTATATAATAATTAATCCTTAAAAAATGACAACTATATAATATTTTAAGGGTAAATATATCATTCATATAAAATCATAGTGTTGAACTTTGCCTCAAAATGATCACTTTGTTCATATTCATATATGAAAACTTAAATTATATAGTTTGACTTTTCATATTCTATAACAAATTTGGTATCCTTACTATTTAAATTATTTTGTATTCATCTTATAATTTTGATACAAGACACATGTCCTAGATTTCAAAGAGTTACTAGGCTAACACTTGAAATTTACTAACACTTGAAATTTAAAATGACTATATTATTTCAAATACATTTTCATTTACTTTTTGTTACAAAATTAGTACCATAATCACAATACTTCAAAGATACCTACTCACCCCTATGATTATATACATAGCAATCCCTATCTAACATTCTTGGTGTGACATAAAGAAATAGTTTCAACAAAAGTAAAGGACTTGTTTTTAGTCTGCAAATAGAATAGAGCTGAAGTTCTTATGAAATATCTATGTAAAAAGGAAGTTTTAAAAATATAAGAACATTCTATGTTATGTTTAAACAATCTGCAAGAAACATATTGTTGGAAGTGACAGACTATGAGAGGGGGGGGATGAATTAGAGTCACTAGAGATTGCACAAAAATAAAACTTTTTAATTCATAAACAAGACAATAATTGAATTTTATAAATGCACATAGTTCTGACTAAGCTGAATGAAACAAGTGAACATATTTCAATGCTTATGATTGAATCAAAACTTCTTGCATGCCCAGATTTAACCAAGGTATACTACTTTGACAAAGAATTGTATTGCACTACAAATCAAACATTCAAATTGACATACTTTCAAAATAAAATAGATTTAATGCAAAAACTAGAACTCATAAGGGAAAGTATCAGAGAAAACTAATTGTGCACAATAACACATAACACATGATATTTCCTGAGTGGAAAACCCTCTTGGGGTAGAAAAACCACTCGAACAATCCTCTTTTATTATCTCAAAGAGTTTCAAATCTATACATCAAATTTAGAAGTCTCAAGCTCCAAGGAGCACCAACACCCTTAGTTTCATATAATTTCAAACATCTTCAGGTTACAATCACTAATAACCTTATAATTCCAATATCCCTTTGCAATTATAAACTTGTCAATGATCGAACATGCTTTCAAGAATGATTCAATAAACTCTTGTCAATCTCTATTATAAAATCAGAGAATAATTTCAACTAAGTGAATGATCTTAACCCCTTTTTTCTTATCATCTGTCTCAATCTCTGTAATGTAAACAGAGAGAGTAAAAAATATATTTCATTTACAATATGCTCTATTTTATACCATGTTTTGTATGTTTCTCATCACCAAAAAATGTGTATTTATAATGCATTACCTGTCAAGTCTTCATCAGTGGTCCTCGAATAGAGTCAATAAACCCTAACTAGGGTTTCAGTTCTTCACAAAACCGTTTTAAACAATAACTGAAAAATATTTCTGGCAGATACATGTCCAAATACAACTTCAATAACTGTCAAAAAATAATCTAACAATACTTAACATATATCTTGTCCCAAAAAGAGTCTCCATCTGTTATCAAACCCTAACAAAGATTAGAGTAAATAACAACAAAAAAAATTGTCTTTGAGCAACCAAAAATGAAAACTAAATATGTTGCTCTTTCCTCAAATGTATATAACACTTTCAGCTTGCAGAAATAAGGAAAAACAATAGACCGAAAGGAAGGCAGTCCATATGATTTAAAGAAAACTTTCCCTTGTTAACCAACAAAACTTTCAGCTAATGAGACTTAAGAAGGATATCACCTGATTTTTTAATGAGGGCATCTGTGCAAGATCTTCACAAAATCTCAATAATAATAGCCACAAAAAAAACACCATCTAAACCATCTAAACCTGTAGATCAACATATCCAAAACCCACTTGAAGCATCATGGAAAAAAGATTATTGTGATTATTTTGCATTCACTCATGGCGACAGCTTAGGATTTTCAACGAAGAAGAACTTGAAACAATATTGTATTGACTTTACACTAAAAGTTTGCCCTTTTTAAAAATGAAATAGAGTTTGAAATCCACAGCCAAAGAATGACATAAGTTTTGAAGTCCGCTGAAATACATAACCAAGGATGTCAGTTCAACAAAAAAAAAAGCACACGTCACATAGTGACAAGGCAGGTCGGGCCCACATCCAAATAAGCTAAAGGAAGATGACAATGTGTAGAATAAACCCTTTTTGTCATCAAGGACAAATAAGGGACAACAAACTCCCGCTTTGTCCTTGATGGCAAAAAATTGTGCCATCATTGACCTATATCAACTTTAGAAATGCCAACCAGAAATGAATAGAAATGAACCACAATGTGATACTCTTGTCAATCACTATCAATAAACATCATATGCCAGCGAGAATAATCTGAGAATAATTTGTATGCAGTAAACTGCCTAAGCAAGGATACATGCTGCCTATGCACAGATACCAGACTGAATCAAAGAGACCAGAATGAATCAAAATCATGAAAAATAGAAACCACTATCAATAACCAATACTACCACTATCAATAACCAACACTATCATGAAGCTAATGCAAAGATGAGATATAGTATTGCAATAACCAATGAAAATGAACCAATGATGTTGTCAAACCAAATGACCACTGTAATCAATACTGGATCAAAACTGTATACATGCTACTGTCATGTTGTCAAACTAAATGACCACTGTAATCAATACTAGATCAAAACTGTATACATGCTATTGTCAATGATGCTTCCTCCCCCTTTTTGTCTCAAGGACAAAGGATAAAACAACAAACTACTGCTTGTGGAGAGCTGAGCTCCCCCTTTCTGAGAGCAAGGTGCTAAATAAGAGTAGATTGAGATATGACTCCCAACCTGTCTCTGAAATGTTCAAACACTTCTTTAGATAAAGCTTTTATGAAAATGTCTACCACTTGGGCCTGGGAAGGCACATACAACAGCTGAAATTCATTAGCTAGCACTTGTTCTTATAGAAAGTGTAATTTGATAGCAACATGTTTAGTGCGAGAATGCATAACAGGATTTTTAGAGAGATTAATGGCACTAGTGTTATCACAGAAAATGGAGATGGGTTTGTCAACTTTAATACCCATATCAGCAAGTTGATGGGACATCCAGATTAACTGGGTACAACAAGCAATTACTGCGATGTATTCTGATTCTATTGTTGACAATGTGACACAATCTTGTTTTTTACTGTGCCAAGCAACAAGACAATCTCCCAAGAAGAAGGCTGCACCAGTAGTGCTTTTTCTGTCATCCATACAGCCAGCCCAGTTAGCATTAGTGAAACCAATACGAGAAAAATTATTTTTTCGAGGATACCACAAACCATAATCTAAAGTACCCTGAATATACTTGAAGATCATTTTCATAGCATTCAAATGAGATTGTTTAGGGGCAGATTGAATACGTGAAACCAAACATACTACATACATCAAATCGAGTCTAGATGCAATTAAATAAAGCAAACTGCCTATCATTGATCTATATTCTGATTGATTTACCTTGGGCGATTCATCTGTTTTGATCAACTTACAACTAGTTTCCATTGGAGTACTAACTAGTTTGCAATCTGTCATTTTAAACTTCTTAAGCATTTCTTTTGCATATTTTATTTGTGACAAAAATATGCCTCCTTGAAGTTGCATGACTTGAAGACCAAGAAAAAATGCTAATTCACCCAGCAAGGACATTTCAAATTCAGACTCCATGGTTTGTGAGAAATTTTTGGACAGGGAATCATTATTACAGCCAAAAATAATATCATCGACATATACTTCAAAACTAAAATGTCATTACATTCAATCTTCACATATAGGTTACTGTCAACTCCACCTCTAGTGAATCCGTTTGTTGTAAGATAGGTATCTAACCTGGAGTACCAAGCTCTTGGAGCTTTCTTAAGGCCATAAAGAGCCTTTTTCAACCTGTATACATAATCAGGTTTATCTGCAGAGACAAATCCTTCAGGCTATTCCATGTACACCTCTTCCTCAAGAAAACCATTTAAAAAAGCAGTTTTAACATCCATTTGGTAAACTTTAAAAATTTTGAAACAAGAATATGCAAGAAATATTCTAATAGACTCAAGTCTAGCTACAGGTGCAAAATTTTCACTGAAATCTACACCTTCTTGTTGCACATAACCCTTGCAAACAAATCGAGCTTTATTTCTAATAACTTTACAAGATTCATCAAGCTTATTCCTAAATATCCATTTTCCTCCTATCACATTCTTACCATCTGGTCTAGGTATTAGTTCCCAAGTTTTATTCTTTTCTATTTGACTGATTTCATCTTTCATTGCAATTAACCAAAAATCATCAACTAATGCATCAGAAACAGATTTAGGTTCAAAATTAGTTACCAGACAATAGTGTTTAGCCATTTGAGCTTTTTCATCAGATTTTGCTCTTCTCCTAGTCAAGATTCCTGCATCTATTTCACCGATAATCTGACTTTAAGGATGCCTTTTGGTAATGATTCTAGAGGGAGTATGAAAAGGGATTTAGGCTTTAGTGTTGGATGTAGCTTTAGGACTAGATGCAATCTTTGTATTAGTTATTTCTATTTCAACAGATTTAGGTGTTTGACCAAGGCTTAATGGAATATCTTCCTCTACATCCTACACATCATCACTTAGAAGCAATTGTTCATCAAACCTTACATTCACTATTTCAATAATTTTATTCAGTCTAGTATTGAAACATTTATAAGCTTTGTTGTGAGTGGAGTATCCAAGAAAGATACCCTCATCAGTTTTAGTGTCAAAACTTCCTAGATTTTCTTCATCTCTTTTAATATAACATTTGCATCTAAATATCTTAAAGTATTTGATAGAGGCAACTTTACCATACCAGATTTCATAGGGAGTGAAGGTAGATTTTACCCGGATTTGCACACGATTTAAGATGTAAATTGTTGTATGAATAACTTCTCTCCAACACCTGTCTGGCAAATTTGCTTCATTAAGCATTGTGCGAGCCATCTCTTTGACTATTCTATTTTTCCTCTCAACCACCCCATTTTGTTGAGGTTTTCAGGCAGCTGCATATTATCTTTTAATGCCATGTTTTTCACAATAATCAATAAATTCTTGTGATGTAAACTCACCACCCTTATCTGATCTTAAGAATTTTAATTTTAGATCAGATTCACATTCAACCATCTTCCTAAAAATCTTAAATCTGTTAAATGCTTCAGATTTGTGTTTGAGAAAAGTGACTCATACCATTCTGGTATAGTCATCAACAAAGAGTATAAAGTATTTTTCACCATTGATGGATTGTGTCCTAGTTGGACCACATAAATTTGTGTGAACAAGTTGTAGTGGTCTGGTGGAAGAGTTTTCTTTAGATTAGAAAGACACTTTTGTTTGTTTACCTTTCAAACACTCTTTACATATTGAGTTTAAGGGTTTACTCAAGACAGGCAAACCTCTAACATTCTGATTTTTGCTAATTCGAACTAGATTATCAAAGTTCACATGTCCCAAATGTTTGTGCCACAACCAGTTTTCCTCTACTTGACCCATAAGGCACATGCCTTCATATTTTTCACAATCTGTGGAGTCAAGCAAATTGTAAACATTTCCAATTGTTCTCAAACCAGCAGCAACAATTTGACCAGACTTACTTTTTATAGCACAACCTTTAGAACTAAAGGATACATTATAACCACTATCACATATTTGGCTGACACTCAATAGATTGCGTTTTAATCCTTCAACAAAATACACATCATGAATTGGAGTATCATCATTCAACAATAGAGAACCCTTACCTCTGACAAAGGCTCCTGAATTATCACTGAACCTTACAAATCCTCCATCAAAATTTTGCAAATGAAGAAATTTATTTCTGTCTCTTGTCATATGGTGTGAACAACCACTGTCCAACACCCACATTGACTTCTTATTTGATAGAAACACGGTTTGCACAATCATTGATTGTTCAGTACTAGGTACAAACTTTTGTTTCCATACCTTATCAATATTTGCCTTTGATTTGCACTGAGCAGAGGTGTGTCCAAAGTTGTTACACTTAATGCATTTTATCGTATTTGGAAAACCATAGGTTTGTTTTTGTCCAAACATAGAAGTTTTGTGCTGCAAAAATCTGCAGGTATTAACTTTATGACCAAAATTATTGCAGTAAAAACAATAACCATGGAAGAACCCAAACCTAAAAGGTGTCATTCTATTATAAGCCTGAAATTGCTTTCTGTTTGTAGGCTTGAAAATTTGTTTTGATGATTCAGCCTTATCAAAACCTAAACCAGTCAAATTTTTGTGTTGCTTTTGCTTGCTCAAGATATCATTCAAATGCATGGTACTTTCATATTGTTCAATCTCTTTTTGCAGTTTTACTATTTGTTGTTCTAGAGTTTCAATTTTCTTTTCTCTTTCTTCAAGAAGAGTTTTTCAGGTTTGTTATTGTCAAGTTTGAGTTATTCAACTCAACTTGCAGAATCTGATTTGAGATTTCATGAGAAGCTACAAGCTTCTTCAACCTCTTGATTTTTGTTAGAGCACAAAGTAACTCTCCTTCGAGATCAACTTCACCTTGATCCAAATCATCTAGTTTATTTTATGTTTTGCTATTCAGGTCTCTTTTTGGAGAGGATTCTATTTCTACCATGAACAAGGTTTCATCACCTTCACAAGGTGAGTCATCTGATTCAATTTCAGAATCTTCTTTAGTAAAGAGACTCTTCTTTTTCTTGAAAACATTAAATTTTTTTTTTAGGGTTCCATGATTTCTTTTTGTAGAATTTTTCTAGTTTTTCTTCTTCACTATTTTGATCACTCAATGGACATTGAGCAGCAAAGTGTCCAGACTTACAACAATTAAAACATTTGAAGGGCAATTTGCCCTTATACTTCTTTTTCAATTTTCTAACAAGCAGTGCTTCAATAGCATCTGAGAGTTCAGATTCACTATCATGTTCTTCTTTCTTTTCTACTTTGAAAGCAATCTCTTTAGATGAGGAAGGATTACTGCCTATCCTCATTTCATAGGCTATGAGTATACTTTGTAAACTATCAAGAGTCATTGTAGAAAAGCTTTTCTTTTCTTCTAAGGTTGATACCTTAGCTTCAAATTTAGGTAACAATGTTCTAATGACCTTTCTAACAACATATTTTTCATCAACAGTTTCACCAAGACCTCTTCTAGAGTTTACTACTTCATCAATTCTAAGAAAATAACTTGCAATGGTCTCATCTTCTTTCATTCTCAAAGACTCAAATTGATTTTTGAGTGTGACAATCTTAGATTCTTTAACCTTATCATCCCCTTGATAAATAGTTTCAAGTTTGTTCCATATCTCACGAGCAGAAGTACAATGCATGACTTTTACAAAAACATCCTTGGTGAGACCACACAAGATAGCATGCTTAGCTCTAGCATTTAACTCATATTGTGTCTTAGCATCAGGATCAATAGGTATAGTAGAAGGAACAACATATTTTGAGGTTACGATATTCCATACATTAAGATCAACTAAAACCAAATAAGTTTCCATTCTGATTTTCCAGAATACATAATCTGAGCCATCAAAGACAGGAGCCCTTGAAAGTGAGGCACCTTCTTGTGAATGTGACATGACAACACTTCCAAAAGACCAGGAACAACCCCTAGGATAGACCTAAAGGAAGGGACCCTATGCTCTCATACTAATTGTTGGAAGTGACAGACTCTGAGAGGGGGGCTTGAATCAGAGTCACTGGAGATTGCACAAAAATAAAACTTTTTAATTCATAAACAAGACAATAATTGAATTTTATAAATGCACACAGTTCTGACTAAGCTGAATGAAACAGGTGAACATATTTCAATGCTTATGACTGAATCAAAACTTCTTGCATGCCCAAATTTAACCAAGGTATACTACTTTGACAAAGAACTATATTGCATTACAAATCAAACATTCAAATTGACATACTTTCAAAATAAAATAAATTTAATGCAAAAACTGGAACTCATAAGGGAAAGTATCAGACCAAACTAATTGTGCACAATAACACATAACAGATGATATTTCCTGAGTGGAAAACCCTCTTGGGGTAGAAAAACCACTCGAATAATCTTCTTTTATTATCTCAAAGAGTTTCAACTCTGTACATCGAATTTAGAAGTCTCAAGCTCAAAGGAGCACCAACCTCCTTAGTTTCATATAATTTCAAACATCTTCAGGTTACAATCACTGATAACCTTATAATTGCAATATCCCTTTGCAACTATAAACTTGTCAATGATTGAACATGCTTTCAAGAATGATTCAATAAACTCTTGTTAATCTCTGTTATAAAATCAGAGAGAATAATTTCAACTGAGTGAATGATCTTAACCCCTTTTTTCTTATCATCTATCTCAATCTCTGTAATGTAATCAGAGAGAGTAAAAAATATATTTCATTTACAATATGCTCTGTTTTATACCATGTTCTGTATGTTTCTCATCACCAAAAAATGTGTATTTATAATGCATTATCTGTCAAGTCTTCATCAATGATCCTCGAATAGAGTCACTAAACCTTAACTAGGGTTCAGTTCTTCACAAAACCATTTTCAAAAATAACTAAAAAACATTTCCGGCAGATACATGTCCAAATACAACTTTAGTAACTGTCAAAAAATAATCTAACAATACTTAACATATATCTTGTCTGAAAAAGAGTCTCCATCTATTATCAAACCCTAACAAAGATTAAAGTAAATAACAACAAAAAAAAAATTGTCTTTGAGCAATCGAAAATGGAAACTAAATGCCCTACTCTTTCCTCAAATGTATATAACACTTTCAGCTTGCAGAAAAAAGGAAAAACAACAGACCAAAAGGAAGGCAGTCCATATGATTTAAAGAAAACTTTCCCTTGTTAACCAACAAAACTTTCAGCAAATGAGACTTAAGAAGGATATCACCTGATTTTTGAATGAGGGCATCTGCACAAGATCTTCACAAAATCTTAATAATAATAGGCACAAAAAAAAACACCATCTAAACCATCTGAACTTGTAGATCAACATATCCAAAACCCACTTGAAACATCATGGAAAAAAGATCATTGTGATTATTTTGCATTCACTCATGGCAGCAGCTTAGGATTTTCAACGAAGAAGAACTTGAAATAATATTGTATTAACTTTACACTAAAAGTTTGCCCTTTGTAAAAATGAAATAGAGTTTGAAATCCGTAGCCAAAGAATGACATAAGTTTTGAAGTCCACTGAAATACATAACCAAGGATGTCGGTTCAATGAAAAAAAAACACACGTCACATAGTGACAAGGCAGGTCGGGCCCACATCCAAATAAACTAAAGGAAGATGACAATCTGTAGAATAAACCCTTTTTGTCATCAAGGACAAATAAGGGACAACACATATATGAAACTCTATAAAAAGTTTGTTTTCAATTTCATATATGCAGTAACAGTCTTTTCTATGTTTTATCTTTCTCGTCTGTTTTGTTTCTTTTCTTTCTGCATTCTAAAAAAGGTTGACGAAAGCAATTTCTTTGAAATCCACTATTTAAAACCTTCATATTATTGTTATCAAATTTCAATTTAATAATTTTTTTTCCATATTTATTTGGTTTTTTTCTAATGCAATATGTTTGAACAAATCGCTAAAAGTAAGCCAATAGATTCTACCAGAAAGATGCTAGGAAGATGCAACTGTGAAGTAAAGATATACAAGTTTGACAACAGAACACTATAACATTTAGAGATGACAAACTAAAACTGAAAAGGGTTGCTAGAAAAAGAAATGTAGTTTTTACCTCCCTTATATTAGATGCAAGTTGTTGATAATATATGAAAATTTAGAATATAGTTAGTTGGTGGCTAATAATATGCTTACGCAGATTATTGTATATATCATATGCTCTTTTTGTATGCACATTATACAAAGACATTTTAAGGTGTTTTGAAATGTAAAAGATTTCAGGTATAAAAGACAAATCTAATTGCAAAAATATAACAAGTAGTCAGCAGACTTTGTTAATCAAAGTTCTGGGGCAACTTTAAAAAAATCAGCTTGTCGAGTCTTGGCCAATTCCAAGTCTTGTAATACTGCTCTTGGCTCTAGGTTAATATGGTTTAAAAATATAACTATTTATTTCATGATGGTGATAATCATGTCAACATTCTTAATTTTTGTTTTCACCATTGTCTATTTCCTTACTTTAATATTGTCTTTTAAATTTACATTTCCATTGCTTCATTCTTATTTTCCTAAGTTGTCAGTTTGGATTAATGTTTGAGTCAGGTGGCTAGCCAATTTGTTTTATATCCCATTCTATATAAAGTCAGGTACATCCATACAGAATATCTACACTATAAAATGTAAAAAAAAAATATTATTTGCAAAAATACAAATATACCATAGCTGAAAAATTAAAAATTGAGTCTAAAATGTTAACCATAAATCCAAACAATTTATATAGGCTCAAAATACAGAAATGCTCAAGATTACTTTTAAAGTTTGTTTAGATTTTCTAATTTTTACTTTCTCATTTTTTTAATCTTTTTCCACTTTATCTAAAAAAACACATCAAAACTTAAAAATAGAGAGAGTCATAAAAAACAGACGATAATGAAACAAGGTAGATTGCAATTATCTTAGAAATTAAAGTAAGAATACTTGTACGTGGGATTAGGAACCTGGAGGAATCTGATATGGGTTTCGTGTTCACAGTGTTAATGTTTGGTATTGTCTGTATAGAAACCTATAAAATTATACCCAAATAATTCAAATCACATGGAAAGTTGTAGAAGCCATAGCCAAATAAATTAAAACCAGACTCAAGGAGCTTGGTTTTATTTTTTGTTGTGCTTTGTCTTCATCGTGTCACTTTCGACAATACTAAAAAGCATGGTGCTGAACAATCTGTAGGGCAGGTGAAACGTGTGGCCTGCACCAAGCATGGAGAGAAAAAGCCATTTCCAGCACAATGTAACATATTTTCTCACCCGTTAGAGAACAAACCTTGATAAGCATTTCACGGTGGGATATTTTTTTTACAGGAATATCGAGCTTTTTTTCCATGTTTCTTTCTGCCAATTTTCTCAATTTCCACTTTAATCATTTCGACTGGCTAGCAAATGCAAATGGCAGATTTAAAGTCGTGCTCTGCAACGTTTCCTATGATCCTGCCTGTGCCAAATGGAAACTGACGAACAAAAAAATTTCCCATCCGGCGAAACAATTCCGGTGGGGAGTTTCTCAGGGAATAGCCTATCGGCTAATTAATGAATGATATCAAATTTTTAGTCGAGCATTAATTATCGGCTAGAATCCTTTTGTAAGTGTGCTTTTTTTAATCCGCTTGTGGCGGGAGGACGGGAGGGAAGCGGTTTCCCCATTCCACTGCGCTGTAGGGGAGTGGAGGGACCACACCCCCTCATTCCTTCGGGCCTTCACCTGCAGAAGCGTAGGGGTGTGGGGCCCGTGGCCCCACTCTTTCCCCGTTCCTCTTTTTATAGAAAATGGCTCATCGTTATTATGATAGCCATTATTAATGATTTTAGTTGGAAATCAATATTTGCGATTTAATTTATTTGTTAGGAAAGTTTTATTTTTAGATTAATTTATAATCAAATTTATAGTTTGGAATCATTATCTTTTTTAAAATTAAATTTGTAGATTGATTTAAATTATAATTTAGATTTATTATAATTAAATTTTAATTTGTTAAAAATAGTATTTATAGTTTAATTTAAATTAAATTTTAATTTGGTAAAATAATACTTGTAGTAAATTTTAGTTTTGTAAAACAATATTTGTAGATTATTATAAGTTAAATTTCAGTTTGGAAAATAATTATACATGGACTAATAATTAAACTTACAAATTAGAAATTATTGTTTAATTGGATCTTGGTTTGGTTAATTATAGATTAATTTGTATCTAAGTTTACAATTGGGGATCGTTGGGTTATTTAGTTGGTAATTTTCAATTCATTGTAGATTATTAATATTTACATTTATATTCGTCAATTTAAAAAATCATAGCCTCTTTAACCAATTGTTTATTTCAAAGAAAATGATTTAATATTTAATTAAAAATTACCATCTTTTAAGAAAAAGAACCTTTGTTAATCTTTCATGCAAGATAAACATTTCATCGTTATCATGCAAATTATGCATTTCTTGTTATCATGCAAGTTATTTAATTATTATTATCAAGTGGTATTATCATGCAAATTATGTTTCAAGAAGTTAGTTTTCCCAATTTGAATATTAGTCTTTTAAGTAGTAGTAGGTTGGTATTTTACAAGTGTCTCTTCATTTTAATAGAAATAGTTTATTTTCAAGTCTTTGCAAATAATGATCTCCATTTCTAGTTGCATTAGGGTATTGTTTAATCAAGTTTCAAATAAAAATATAGTTTTCTTCACAAGTGATTCTAGGCATTGTGTTACTTAAGCTTCATAATTACTTAGTTAGATAACTAGATAATAGGTGTTGGAAACAAGAAACAAGCAACATTTGGTATCTATGGTTCCTCTGGGTCACGCTTGCAGGTAATGTCATTGTGTGTAATTGCTACACTTAATGCCTAATAAAGTTGCAATAATGACGTATGTCACGGCATCCCTATAAATCCTTGGAAAGTAATAAGGGTCATATGGAAGTTAAAATCCAAGGGACAGGTAATGCCCCTTGGATGGACAATCTAAAAAGATAATTTTAAATAAATTTTGCATCCACTCAATTAAACCTTAGAAAACCCCCATTAGGGATTGGTTGTGTATGATATTAAAATTCATTTATCTTCAAGTATTTCAATGGATGATAATGGGTCAAGGGTGACGTTATGATATAAATTAGGACCTAGTTGTTTTAGGCCACAAGAAATGGGCCACCTAGAGCCTATTTGCTATTTTGCAACCATAGAGAAACTATCTGGAACATTGACCCTAGAAAGGGTTGCATACCCACCAAAATAGTTTGCACTAAATCATAGTTAGAAACCAAAAATACATAGTTTACACATTGATCTCATGTCAAAATGGGTATGTAGGCAGTCTAGGGATAGAGTTGTGCCAAAATGGTTATTACGGGGAAGAGGGACAGGGATAGGGACAGAGAGAGACAAAGAGGGAGACAAATGGATCTAGAGAGATCGGACATATCAAGAGATAGACGGGGAGAGAGGAAGTTGAAGAGAGAGAGAGAGAGAGAGAGAGAGAGATAAGTTTTGAGAAATAAAGATATAAGGAGATATAGAGTTGGGGGAGAGAGAGAGAGGGAGTGATGTAGATCAGGGAAGATAAGGAGAGATAGGGAGCTATAGGTAGAGATATATGGAGATAGAGGTAAAGAGATATGGATAGAATGAGATAGACAGAGGAGTGAGAGGGAGGTAGAGATATAGAGCATGAGAAATGGAGTAAGAGATAGAGATAATGAGATATAAACTAAATTATATAGTAATAATATAATTTATATTTTGGACTATTGGAATGGATCTTTCTAAGGCAATGATATTTAATGGCATTGATTTTATTTTATTTCCTTAGAATCTATAAGCACCGGCAATGTTCATTGTGTATAAACATACTCTTTATTTTTATATGACCTTGAATGTTTTGCAGTACATTTTTCATACTAGTTCTTTTTTTAATAAAAATGAAAGGGCACTATAATGCAAAAGAATTTTTTTATTACATCTTTTAATGCTTGTGCTCTTCGCATTTGGAGTGGGTGAAATCCAACATTACAATAAAAACTGCAAAAACTATAATTTAATTTTCGTTGCGTAACATTTAATTGGCAAGCATGAGCAAATTTTGATTAACAAGAGTGCTCATAGAGTAATTGTATTAGTAGGCCCCACTGTCACCTTGACAATTAATAAGAACTTCTAGTGGGTAAGATACAATTATAACTTGTTGTGTTGGTGCTATCAGGATTCTAGAGGAAATTCAAAGATCTTCATTATTCAACATGGCAAGAAGTAGTGCCTTGATCATCTACCTTTTCTATGTATTACTAGTGGGAGCTTATATTTGCAAAGATAGTGCATAGGAGCTCTATGACTTGGTGATAGAAGATCATTCCCTTTTTGTGGAATCTATAAGCACCGGCAATGTCCATTGTGTATAAACATACTCTTTATTTTTATATGACATTAAATGTTTTGCAGTACATTTTTCATACTAGTCCTTTTTTTAATAAAAGTGAAAGGGCACTGTAATGCAAAAGAATTTTTTTATTACATCTTTTAATGCTTGTGCTCTTCTCATTTGGAGTGGGTGAAATCCAACATTACAATAAAAACTACAAAAACTATAATTTAATTTTCACTGCGTAACATTTAATTGGCAAGCATGAGCAAATTTTGATTAACAAGAGTTATCATAGAGTAATTGCATTAGTAGGCCCCATTGTCACCTTGACAATTAATAAGAACTTCTAGTAGGTAAGATACAATTATAACTTGTTGTGTTGGTGCTATCAAGATTCTAGAGGAAATTCAAAGATCTTCATTATTCAACATGGCAAGAATTAGTGCCTTGATCATCTACCTTTTCTATGTATTACTAGTGGGAGCTTATATTTGGAAAGATAGTGCATAGGAACTCTATGACTTGGTGATAGAAGATCATTCCCTTTTTGTGAGAAGTATCTTGGGACATTTTTATTTACCATTCCTCAATCCACATCATTATTTCCATTCTTTGTTGCATAGTGTAATTTTCTTCATTAAAAGAGGAATGTGACAACAACTTCATTGTGTCATTATCGGAAACCTATTCATCTTTCCTTGAAAAACTGTTTATCAAGTGGTATTGCACCTCTACAATCATCGTTGTGAATAAACAATATGTTTCCTACTGATATCACAATATAGTATTTCATATATTAGTTGTGTGAAAATTATGCCAAAGCTATTAGTTTGAATTTGCATATTTAATAACTTGGTTTTTGTTATTTTCATCAAATGTGTTGCACCTTGTTTAATGTTAATTTTGTGTACAATGAAGCATGAAGATAATTGAATTTATCCCTTTGCATTGTCATTTTATTGGTGTGAGTAATAATAAATCGATACTCAACATCACAATTCTCCAACCTTTTCTTCAACGATTCAATTCTCACAACTACAACTTTAGATTGCTCTTAATATTTTAATTATGAGTACACCATATTTTTTCTACTTAATCTATGATATGACTGAGTTGTATAGAACATCTAGAGGAGATGGATTCCTCTTCAATGAGAGACAGGAGCCAATGCACGTGTGATAGGGAAAATAACAACACGATGAATACACATCACATGGAATCAAAGTAGTCAATGTAGGTGAGGTGGTATATATGTCTACAAGTTATGCATTGTAAGCTCATATATATTGAATGCTTATATATTGGATTTGTACATTGTTTCTTTTTGAAGTACCCTTATGCTATTAGAATTAATCCAAAATCCATTTGTGTGTTAATGAGCTTGGTGTTGATACTATATTGTACTATATTTTGATTATTGATAATATAAAGTACTTTACTTTGAGAGTATGGGATTTTTCTCCTAAAAGGGTTTCCCCTCGTAAGTTTTGTGTTTTATGATTTCTATTTTGAATATCTATTTTAATTAAACGAATGTGCATCTAAATCTTTAACTTAAAATATGTTTATTTTTTCAACCACTCTCTTAATTATATTGGTGTAAGAATCCGCTTTCAGGCACTTGGCTTCCTTTCAAAAATCTTATTTCCAACCTCATTAATTATTACACTTAATATTTTCTCTTCACAAACTATGGTGTGTCTAGTATTCTTCTCATGAATAATTTACAATGTTCACTTCAAGATACTATAATGTGCCTATACATTCAATTAGTAAGTATTGGTTCTATGGCATAACCCTATTATTATAAAACCTAGACCTCTAAATCTAATTCTCCTAAATAATTACATCAATTCAATCTTGATTAATCAAATGAATGTGTATTTATTCATTACTTGATGTTTGTTAGATTATGAAATTTTTAAATACTAATACTTCACTACAAAATACATAAAAATCTAATAAAGTATTTAGCGACCTTATGAACTATAATTAGAGGGTTCTCATTTAGAAATTTAGTGTTTTAATAATTTAGTAAAGTTGTCATTTTATTTGGAAAATAATGAATTTAAAATTATAAAATTATGAATCTTCTAATAGATTAAAAACATGATAATTAAATATCCTTCATACTAATGGAAATCAGAAATGGGTCAAAAGTTTAAGAAGAAAATATCTAAATAGTAATGATCCTATTAGCATTATAAGAATCAAGGACCCCTCTAGAGGATCAACTATATGGAATTACATTCTTCAATGTAGGGATATAATCACAAGGTATGTAACATGGGAAATTGGGGATGATTGTAATGCTTCATTCTGGTCTGACTCAAAGAACAATTACAAAACCTTTGAAAAATGTCCCAAACTTGGAGGAAATAAAGAGGGAAACATTGAGGGAGAGGGGTCCTAGAGTGAAATACTATGGGATGATAATTGATAAGAATGAAATTAGGATTTGGCAATGTAAACCCTTGGATAGTTTAGAGACCCCAAGATACAAAAAGTAAAATTTAAGGGATCTCTTAACAAAGAGATGGGTAGTTCCTTCCAATGAATCGAATAGAGTTAGATGGTGTGCCTCTAAAATGGGTTTTTAAAAGTAAATTTATGATATAAAATCATAGAAGCTACCATAGAGAAAGTTGAGTTGCCATGCAAACTATTATGGAGCAATCATTGTCTTCCAAAAGCAGGGGTTTTGCTTGGCTGGCTATCCAAGGGAAGGTGATTACTCAGGATTGGTTGGTAAAAAATATGAGTACAAGGAGCTAGTAGATGTGTTCATTGCAAAATGAATAATGAATCGACAATTCACATTATTTTGGATTGTCCCTATATGAGGAAATATTTAGAGTATTTTCTAGAAAAGATAGAATTTAAATGTCCTAAACCCCAACATTTGTTATCTTGGTTTAAAATATGGAATGGATTGAGAAAGAGAGTTTTGTTTGCAAGTATATGGAGAAATATTCTATCAATTGTAATTTGGAAAATTTCAAAGGAAAGGAATAGGAGGATTTTTTAAGATAAAGAAATGCCAGAGAAAATTCTTTCCCAGAAGATGGAGGACCAAGTACTGGATTTGGTTAATATAGTAGCTAGAGATTAGATGATCAAGGAAAATTTGTTTAGTTTATGGGATGATGAAATGACTAGAAAATTTAGAGGCTTAATTATTCCCAAAGGCCATGATGGAGGAAAGCATAAGGACTCAAACTTAGAAGAGATAATATCAATTGGATTCCTCCACATGTGGGTTGGATAAAAATTAACTTTGATGGAGTAGCAAGAGGTAATCCAGGTAAGAAGGAATGAGTTATATTTCTAGGGACAAAGCGTGCAATAAAATAACAAAAAATTCAGAAGTTTTAGGAGTAACAACAAATAATTTAGTAGAAATGAGAGTTACATTGTTAGGATTACAGCTAGGCTTCAAACTTGAAGCTAAGAGAATTCATCTCAAAGGAGATTCCCAAATTGTATTCAATGTAATTCAAAAAAATAGATCGCCAAATTGGATGATGGCAAAATGATTGTCCAATCCGTGACTTAATCATGATACTAGAAGACTTCAAAAGCAGCCATGTATATCAAGAAGGGAATGTTGAAGTGAATAGACTAGCTAAAAATGCAGTAAGAAATTTTTAAATTGTTAATACATGGAGAATTTATTGTAAGGGCTAGAGCAGATGAGTATTACAGACTTCATTTTTTGTTTGTTTTAAAATATAGCCGGTGAATAGTTTTCAAATTTGAAAGTTTGTCATAAATTCTTTTTGGATGGATATTTTCTTAGGTGGAATGAGTTTACATGTTGATGGAGAAATTTATCAAGGTTTTGTATTATCAAGCTTTGTCTATAGGATGTTTGGTGATTAGTCTAATAATATGAAAATGCTCCGGGAAGATGAAAACCCAAATTTTCACTTAAATGATTTGGAAGATTTGAGTGGGCTTAAATGAGAATGGATAACCTAGACAAGTAGGTTGGTGGGAGATAAACATGGAGGTAATTCAGGAAAGGAAAGTAGCCAGGCTGGAATTATGAGTTGTCAAGTGGCTCTCGAAGTTTTAACGATAAAAAATAATGATCGAAATCCTTAGTAAATACCAAAATACATTGTGGGAAGGATAGGCAAGCTCTTCAATTTGGATGTGGCTTTATGATGGACTTGAGTTTCTATTAAATATTAAAGAGCTCCAACAATGCATCCAGAAGAAGGTCTTTTTCAAAGAATCACTTTGATTTTATTAAAGCCTAGAATCATTTTATCAATGGAGACCCCAATTTGGTTACTCACAAAAAGGAGGAAAATGGTTTTTTATGAGAAATTTATTGTTGGTGTAAATAATTTTTCATCTTGGATATTATTACAACTTACTTAAGTTTACTTAGGAAATGAATTTCATAGTAGTTTGGGTATGAGACACTTGGGTGTTTATGCCACATTGGGATAGTGTGTGTATGAGAAATTACACCTTTTATGGTGTTGATCTTGTTACTAAACTATCATATCCAATTATTGTGGAGTGATAATTCCACTGTTGATGGGTGATCCACCTCATGTGGAATATTATATTATTTCTCCTAACTACCCACACATATTTACTACCTACCCTTGTTTCTTATTGATCCAAATGTCATGTTTGTGTGCTCACATATCCATATAGCCTTGCCTATATAAGCAGGCTCATATTCATTGTATGTAACAACTTTTGTTGATCCAGTTGATCAGTATTTTCATCTTGATAGAATACAGTTTATTCATATCATTATATTGTCTCTCTATTATATTTTTCATGGAGCCCTTGATCTTGGCAAAATCTCACATGGTATCAAAGCCAATAGGGCTTCATTGATTAGTCTTTTGGAGACATTTTGGAGGCGTCAATTTTTGGATTCGGGGATCTTCATTTTTTGGGGGTGTCATACAGTGATTTGGACATCCCGGTTGAGTCCAGGAGGCCGTTTCCATAAATTTTGACTATAAAGTCGACTATATTTGGTGTGAAATTTTTTTTTTGCCTATTTGGCTATAGTCGTATGAATTTCAATTTTTTCTTTTTTAATATTTTCTGAAAAAAAAAACTTTGAAAAAAAGTGATGCCTAGACTACTCATAATAATGTCTTGAATGGGGTGTTCATTCTCGGAAATAGAGTAAAAAATCTTAGAGAGAGATGCTTCACACTCAAAACTAGATGCAACATTTGATATATGTCTTAGATGAGGCTACACATCACTGCAACTATAGAAAAGACTCTTAAACAAGATGGCCTCAAAACCAAGTATGTATCTATAATTCACCAATTGGCATTTTCATTTAAATTACATGTCTTAAATAGGTTGAAGTGCACTAAAAAATAGATTAAAGACTCTTACACGGGGTGCTATACACTTGACACCAGACATCACTTGCACACATGCACGAGGATGGGTGGAACTAGCTAAAAGCAACTAAATTATTCTTACTCTCCTACTCACATGGATCATCTAGATAAAAATATCTCTAGGGGCAAGTTTTCCATGTCCTTTCTCATGGATCACCTAGATAAAAACATCTAGGGGTGAGTAGTACATGCCCTCTCATCATTCCTCTCATGGATCACATCTAGTGTGTATTCATCCTCTCTCTTCTTCCTCTCATGAACTCGTAGTTTTTCTAATGATAGTTCATGGATGATGCTTGCTTTTCTCTTTTATGTCATCATTTGTGTTCATGAGATTGCATTTTTTTCAAGAATGATATTCATTATTGAGACATTTTGATATCGAGGTCTCTTCAGCTAGTTGACTTTAGGTCTTGTTTTGTGTTCTTAGCTTTTGTTGTGTATCTTTTTGTGTCTTTTTCTTTTGTTTGTCCTTTTTCCTTTGTTTGAATTTTTATTTATCTTGTCATGTGAGCCCTTGCATGTGTTTGAGTGAGTTGAGATCCTAAGATTGGGGTCTTAGCTCCTCAAGATTAGCAATATCTTATACTCATTATGATTTTTCTCTGCATTTCTCATCTTCTTCATCTCTCTTTCTTCTACTCTACCGTGAGTATTTTCATAAGCTCATACTCTTGCTAATGTGGGAGCTAAATGTAGCATCCTAAAATTGCACCCCCTACAATTTTGAACACATTTGGGGCCCTCACCTTAGCGGCCTCCTCCCCATTTTTGATCAAGACCTATTTATGCCTCCCCCATGCAACCAAGCTTTATCTTTTCACTTTTCACCTTGCATAGCCCCTTGTTCTTTGCCCAAATTGGGGTAGGACCAGGGCGCCATGCCTTGGTCCTCCCTAATTGGGACCCATTTTGGCCCCTAGGTCCTATCTGAAATTTGAGTGGCAAGTTAATTCCTCATGTCGACCTATGCTAGAAAATTAATAAGTTTGACAATACAAAATTATATAAGGAGGTCTCCCCCTCTCATTTTGATATACAAGCATAAGAAGATATTCACATACAATCATAAAGTAAAAATAGGAGAAGGTAAGGAGACTACATTCAAGCTTTCTTCATGAAGCATTCCTCAACGCTACATATTCTTCAATTGTAAATTATGGAGAATTATTACATCATTTATTCACAAGCATGTGTGTTAGGGTTTTTTCATGTTCACACCATTTCATACAACATATATGATTACAGATAAGAAGCAAAGCATCATCATCATCTATTGAATATATGAAGGTATACCTTTCCATCATTTATTTCAAGCATTTGCACTATCTCATTCAAGGTTGATTCCAAACTGGGGTTTGACTTAGGAAAACCCCTATTCCCAACCCCTTTCTCCTCCTTTTTGTGTGTAAAAAATAGGTGGGCAGTTGTACCTCTAGAATTAAGCTTTATTTGCAAAGATGCAAAAATCCCTTTTCAATGCATGAAACATTCGGAGGACCAAGAGGGTGGGTGTCCTGGTCCAAACACAAGATCCCTGCTACTTTTGCCAGATTTTGTAGAGAAGATCCAAATCATTTCATACTTCAAAGATCCAGGTGCACAATGAAATCCCGAATTTCTAGCTCACTGTTTCCACTTATTTTGTTTTCAACTTCAACACTTTACTTATTCAACATACAAAAGAGGGTCAAACACATTCCAAACATAATCAATCTACTTAGTATTCAATCCTTGTATCATTTAAGATTGGATCTAGTGGATTCATCCCCTCTTTTTAATGTAAATTCCTCCAAGAGAAAATTGAATTAGTGATTTCTCCTTTCCATGTAGTGAATTTACTAATCCCAAATTTTCACTTTATAGTTTTCAACGTAATCTATAGTGTTTCTTTTGTCTGATCTGTTTTGTGCATGTGATTTCATGTTTTGTTAATTTTGTTTATTATTCTAGATTTGTGAATTAAGGTCAAAAGAAATTTTTATTGTTAACTGATTCACCCCCCTTCTCAATTCCTCAAATATTCAACAAATTGTTCCAATAAGAGGAAGGAGATCCTCAATAGGGATATACACCTCAATAATCGATAAGAGATCCTTAACAAAGGTCCTACTTCATAAAGGGAAAGTGAGTCCTTAAAGAGAAAGGATGTTTGGAAGGATATTCTTGGCCCCAAGCATGGAGACAAGAAAATAAATACTATTATGTTTCTACCAAAGTATTATTACACTTGAAATTGCACCATCATGAATGATAGTGAGCCTCTAATAATCAAGCTACCAATGTCACATAATGAGGAGCAAAATAATACGAACTTAAATGTTATGTAAAAGGAAAAATATGAGAGTCCAACTCATTGCCATCTAGTATTTGAATGGTACCAGTTACAATAAGTTATTGAATTTTATCCACTAGATCATGACATTCATTAGTGGAGTTGTCATGGATTTGACAATAATTACAAAAAGAAGGATTGTATTGATTAAATTCTTATGATTCTTTCTTTGATTATTCAAGGGGGGAGTAATCAAGTTGGCTTTAACAAGCTTATACAATATATCCTCGTGTTGTGATGAAAAGTTGTAAGAAGACATAGATGTATTAGACAATGGAGGAGGGGATGTAAACAAAGGAGGACTTTGGAAACCTAGATCTTCTTGGGAAAAGTGTGGTGTAGATTTATCATGACTGTCAAAGCTTTGTTGCACACATCCTAAACCATATCCATTATGTCCATGCATAGATATTGAAATGTCTAGAGGAGACGATTCATTCCTAATATGGAAATCTAAAGATCTCTCATCATCACCAATACATGTGTTGGAAGGAAAGGTTGGGGTTGATTTAGAAGATGTTTGGATAAATGACATACAAGGTTCCTTCAAGGCTTCCTTATTAGATTCGGGGATTTTATATCCATTGATGGAAGGCACAAAGTCTAATGTACCCCAATTATTTTCTAAAAAAGCATCATTGATAGGAGATTTTGTTGTTGAAGGAATCATATTATTAAAGAGAGAAATGCATCCTACTTCATCATGAATAAAATAATAAGGGTTAGGATTAGCCTTGATTGTGTGAATTTAATTATGATATACAAATTTTATTGTGCGATGAAGAGTAGAGGGTATTGCTTTCATAGCATGGATCCATGGTCTACCTAGAAGAAGGTTATAATTAAGATGGTTGGGCATGACATGAATAGGAGTAGGTAAAGTCAGAGGTCCTACTTTGATAAGTAATATGACTATACCAAGTGATTGTCTTGGAATATTATCAAAGCCACCGACACAAAGAGGATTGGGTTAAATATAAGAATGATCCCAATTTATGTTCTCTAATAAGTCAACACAACAAATTTTAAGTGTTGAACCATTATAAATTAAAGTACCTCTTATTTTGTGATCATAAATGCGAGTAGTAATCATAAGGGGATCATCTCTATATTTCACCTCTATAAAAGAAAATTCATCTTGTGAGAACGTGATATCATTTGTTTTAGAAGAAGGATGAGGAGCCACTTTATGAAAGGCTTCTTGGATCAAGATATGGTATGAAGGAAAAGTTTGAATCAAGTCCCAATGGGAGATCTTTACTAAGATGCCATAGAGAATTTCAACAAGATCCTTATCAATGTGTTTCTTAGGATGAGAGAGGGAAGAAAGAGAAGTGAGAAGAACGTTGGGTTCTTTATTTTTGACACAAGAATTAAATGTTTGATGTATTTCAAAACCATATTTTTGTTCTATTTGTCTTCCATAGCATCTCTTTCACATATGTATTTTGCAAGTTTTAGGATATTGGGAGGTTCCTTGGCTTTAGGCTTCTCATAGCTCGAAACATGAATGGTATTGACTTTATTAGGCTCTTTGTTCTATAAGGATACATTTTTAGAAGGGAGAGAATTAAGGAAAGTGCTAATTATTTCATCCTCTTGCGCCAAAGTATCTCTATGGGTAAGACAAGCTTTAGGAGAAGGACAAACATGACTCATTAATGCTTCATCAATAGTGTGAAATCCATTGAAATAAAAAGAAGATATGGTATTACTAGGATAGGTGGCTATACTATCATTCACTTGCACCAATGTGCCCTTATTGATAGGAACAAATTTTGGGAGGGTGTAAAGCAATGTCCATCAATACTTCTTCTATAGGAGAGATACCATGTATAGAAGGTAAAATGAAAAAAAGGAAGGTGTTTATGGTATTATCCTCTTGGTTTAAGATACTTTCATTAGAGAGGCACATTTTAGGACAAAGATCAACATCAATTTTCAAAACTTCATTCTAAAGAGGAAGAGTTGTAAAAGGAGTGTTTATAATATTTTCTTGCACCAAATTATCCTCATGAACAAGAGAATATTTAGCATAGGCATTATCATGGTTGATTAAGGCCTCATCTATAAAAGATAAAGCTTGATAACGCATATTTTTAATCACATCAACTTATTTAATCACAAAAGGTTCATAAATAGGATTGATATAAGGTAAAGGTTCACAAAGAAGATTATCATGTATGATAATATCCTTGAAAATTGTTGGAGATTTAGAGGATGGTTTAGAGGGATGGATGAAGTCATCAAGAGTTTCATCCATCACATCAAGGTCATCACTATTGGAAAAATGGTTAGCTCTCCCCTCGAGATTCATGACAAGGGACTAACCGCCTCCCGTGCAATCCATATCTCTACAGTTTGTATCGGGTGTTGATAGATCATTATTTTGACGCAATGGAAAACTAGACCAAAAAATGGTATCAGATCTTAGTCCTCTTTTTGCAGAAGTTTAATAGCTTGAGGAGATTCTATGGCAACTAACTATTTTAGGAAGGACAATCTAAAGCTTGATGGAACTAATTATGGTATTTGGAAGAATGGATGGAGACACATCTAAATTGCATTGGAAAGGACATATGGGATGTTACAAAGAATGGCTATGTTTCTCCTACTCAAGGTCAACCTAATCCACCAACCTTAGCTAAAGATGAGGAAAATGATTGCAAAGCAAGAGAAGCACTTTTGAGCGCATTGTCAGATCAAGAAATCATGGGATTATCAAACCGATCTACTGAATGAAGGTGATACCAAAGTCAAAATTTTAAAATTGGAATGCTTCCAGATCAGGTATGAAAGTCTGAAAATGGAAGAAGATGAAATGATTTCTGCTTTTATGGAAAGAGTTAATGAAATTGTTTTGGGTATACAATGTTTTGAAGGATCCTTAAGTGAAGATGAAATTGTTTCTAAAGTTTTAAGAGCTTTGCCACCGGCATACAAAATGAAAGTAACCACTATTAATGAATTGAGAAAAATGCCTAATACAGCAGTATCTAGAGACAATTTGGTTGGAAAACTTTCAGCTTTTGAACTTGAGGAATTTGGTCCTATTGCTACAATTAAGACAGATTTAGCTTTCAAGGCATCTTCATCATCTGTAGCAGCATCATCATCATCATCATCTGATAAATCTGATTGGAAAGAACTCTATGCTAGAGAACTTGAAGAAATCAAAATAGAGAATGAAGAACTTGAAGAGCTTCAAGCACTATTTGCAAGAAAAATGCCTAAAGGTCCGGTTGGAAGTAAGTATGAAGGTAAAGCACCATTTAAATGTTTTAACTGCAATAAAATTGGTCATATGGCATCTAGGTGTCTTGATAGACATCCAAGATTGAAAGAAGAAGCTAAAAGAAAATATAAGCCTAACTGTGAATATCAGAGATACAAATTTAAGAAGAATAGAGACAAATCATGTTATTATGCTGATGAAGGAGTTACTGATGATTCTAATGAGGAACTGACAAACAATGGATGGGGGCCCTAGAAACTAAAATTGAAGAAAAGGATGAATGGATCATTGATTCCAGATGTTCACATCACATGACTAGTGATAAGAGTAAATTCTTAACTTTTCAAGATTACAAGGGAGGTCTAGTAAGATTCGTGGATGATAAAGCTTGTTTGATCAAAGGAAAAGGCACTATATCTTTTGATGGTAAGCACAACACTAATAATGTTTACTATGTTGAAGGTTTGAAGCATAATCTTTTGAGTGTTGGTCAATTAGTTGAAAAGGGATTTCAGTTACAATTTAAGAATGGTAAATGCAAAATCATGAATAGAATTGGTTTGGAAATTGCAACCAGTAATCAGACTAGAGGTAATATCTTTCACGTGAATAACAATGAGAAGACATGCTTTATTGCACATATTGATGAAAGTTGGTTATGGCATAAAAGACCGTGTCATGTAAATTTTGATTCCATTGTGAAAATCAATACAACTAAGGCAGTAAGGGATTTACCTAAGATTGTTAAACCTCAAAATTCGGTATGTAAGGAATGTCAATTTGGAAAGCAAGTTAGAGAAACTTTTAAGAGTATTCCAGAGAAATCTAATAATGTTCTTGACTTAATTCATACTGATTTATGTGGTCTAGCAAGAACTAGAAGTTTACAAGGAGATAGATATTTTATGCTAATCATTGATGACTATTCTAGAATGTGTTGGGTTACTTTTCTTAGGAGAAGTAAGAAGCATTTGGGAAATTCAAATTATTCAAATGATGATAGAGAATGAAACCGGTAAGAAAATCAAATTTTTGAGATCAGTTCAAGGAGGTGAATTCACATCTAAGAAATTTAATACATTCTGTGAAGTGAATGGAATCAGAAGACAATTATCAGCACCTCGGACACCGCAGCAGAATGGAGTTGTGGAAAGGAAGAACATAACTATTTGGATGCAGCTAGAAACATGATATATCAAGCAAACCTACCTCATGTGTATTGAAGAGAAGTAGTCAATATAGCTTTTTATACATTCAACAATGTTCACATCATAGGTGAAACAAGTAAGACCCCTCATGGACTATGGTTTGGTAATACTCCTACTCTTAAATATTTTAGAATATTTGGAAGCAAATGTTATATTAGGAGAGATGAGTATATTGGAAAATTTGATCCTAGAAGTGATGAAGAAATATTTCTTGGTTATTCATCTAAGAGCAAGGCATATAGATGTTTTAACAAGAGATTGTAGAAAATTGTTGAAAGTGAAATGTGAAAATTGATGAACAATTTAGAGGTAATTCAAGGTTAATGGACTCTGAACCGGTAATAGAGATTATCACAAATGGACCTATAATGAGTAGGACCAGTACAGAAAGTTGATCCAATCACACCGGCATCATCTGAGAATTCCATAGTGACTGAAGAACAATAGCAAGTGAAAACACCATGGAATGTAAGATTGAATCACTCTGAAAATCAGATAATTGGGAACAAGTATCAAGGAGTTATGACAAGAGGAAGAATGGAAAATGAAGAGGTATGTTTAATTTCTCAAATTGAACCAGCATCAATTAATGAGGCATGTGAAGATAAACATTAGATTAAAGCTATGGAAGATGAATTGGAACAAATTGAAAAGAATAACACATGGACATTGGTTCCGCAGCCTAAAAACAAAAATGTAATTGGAACTAAATGGGTATTCGGAAATAAACTTAATGAAGATGGTAAGGTAATCAGAAATAAAGCAAGATTAGTGTGTAAGGGATATTCTCAAAAGGAAGGAATTGATTATAATGAGACCTTTGCACCGGTAGCTAGAATTGAGGCAATCAGGCTATTCTTAGCTTTTGTAGCACACAAGAACTATAAAGTATATCAAATGGATGTTAAATGTGTATTTTTGAATGGTGATCTTGAAGAGGAAGTTTACATTGAACAACTTGATGGATTTTCTTTGACAAATGACAAAGATATGGTTTGTAGGTTAAGGAAAGCTTTATATGGATTAAAGCGAGCTCCTAGAGCTTGGTATGCTAGATTGGAAAAATATCTTTTGAAGCTTGGATACAGTAAAGGTAATGCTGACAGCAACTTATATTACAAAGTGACTAATGATGACATCTTGGTTATTGAAGTTTTTGTTGATGATATCATTTTTGGAGGAGAAAATGGATTGTGTAAAGACTTTTCTAATAAGATGTAGGAAGAATTTGAAATGTCTATGATTGGAGAGATAAAATTCTTTTTAGGATTGCAGATTTCATAGACTGATAGAGGTATATTTATTAATCAATCAAATTACTTGAAGGAATTAATTAAGAAATTTGGTATGGAAAACTCTAAACCGGTAAGTACACCTCTAACTACAATTGATAAACTATCTTTGAAGGATGAATCAACACCTATTAATCTGACAAGATACAAATCTATGATAGGAGGTTTACTGTATTTGACAGAAAAAAGACTTGATATTATGAATGGAGTATGTATTGTTTCAAGATTTTAGAGTAATCATAAAGAAAATCATGAATCAGTAGTGAAAAATGATTTTCCAGTATATATAAGGCACAAAAAATCTTGGTTTATGGTATCCTCAAGATGAAAATTTTGATTTATGTGCGTACACAGATGCAAATTGGGCAGGAGATGTAGATGACAGAAACAACACCACTAACAGAGCATTCTTTCTTGGTAGCAGACTAATTTCTTGGTTGAGAAAGAAACAAAGTTGTACATCTTTATCAACAGCAGAATCAAAATGTGTTGCAGCAGCAACTAATTGTACACAGGTTTTATGGACTAAGAAAATGTTGAAGGACATAAAGGTAAAATGCAAAGAACCTCTAACAATTTACTATGATAAGATGGCAGCAATTGATATATCTAAGAATCTAGTATTTCACTCTAAAACTAAACATGTTTCAATCAGTTTCAATTTTCTAAAAGAGAATGTTGAAGCAAAAGAAGTGAAATTGGTTTATGTGAATACTAAAGTGCAGATTGTAGATATTTTTCCTAAGCCTTTGCCTAAGGAAACTTTTGAATATCTCAAAGAGCAGCTTGGGGTTATACCCTCACTGGTAGAGACTTAAATAGTTGATGCTTGGCATCAAACCAACAGAATTAACAGAGAAATATTTTTTTGGCTTTGATGAGGAGAGCTACTTCTTAGGGGGAGTAGTTGGTATTTTGTAATAAGTTCTATGAACTATTTTATCTGGTTTTTTTTGTATTGCTTTGGCATTTGATGTCAAAGGGGGAGATATATCTATGGAAAAACACATTATGTTTTGGGGAGAGATTATTCATTAGGGGAGAGATTGTTACTCTCTATCTGTATTTTGATTTCTAGTTAATGATCTCTTTGGGAGATTGTTGGTTTTTGGTTTTTGGCATTTCTGCTTTGGCACTTAGATGGTTTTTCCATCTTGTGTTGCCATCAATGCCAAAGGGGGAGATTTTCGGTATTTTAGATGTGTTGCACTGGTTTTGTCATTGATGTCAAGACTTGTCAACACCTATTAGCACTTGGAGATCTCTGGTTATATTCACCAACATGTTCAGTGACTTATGTACAATCACTGGTATCTGGTTCATCGATAGGTTATATTGTTCACTGACATTGAGAATGATCTGTTATCATCTGGAGATTATTTGGTTATGTTGAAGACATTGTTTGGACACTTGGTTTTGGTGATTTGGTCATTGGTCTAATCAGGTTTGCATATTTGTTGTTATTGGCAAATAGGTCTAGGTTATGCATCGGCAAGCATTATCCACTCTAGATCAGCACGACACATTATGAAAATGATTTGTTATTATTGTAAATACATTGAGCCGACATCATGCATTGCATATTGATTCATTTGTAATTGATTTAATTGTAATATTCTTTGTAAGCCGACTTACACATTTGGTCTTAGGTTTTGGTATATATGTAAGATCTCATTTATGAGATTATGTAGAGGAGTGCAAAAAGGATTGTAATAAGGTATATGAGAATATAAGCAGAGCTATACACATAGACATCATTTGAAGATTCATGGAAGGTTTTTGGAGAAGACAATCTGAGCTTAACTGGTACTAAATCCAACATATGAAGATGCTACTTTGAGGAGTACATTATCATTGGATTTAACCATCCAATTGTAGTCAGTGTGACCCCCATTTTGTGATTGAGCAGTGAGCTCTAGGCAGTTGGCCTTTCTGCATGTGAAAACCCCATATTGTACACACATACTATCTGTAGTAGTATCATCTGATTGTGTGTAAGGTTTCCCACCATGGTTTTTCTCCTTATAGGGTTTCCACGTACAAATCTTTGTGTTATGTGTTGTGTTTGTTATTTGTCTTTCAGTTTCACACATTAAACTTTACCAATATTGCAATTAATTGTTAAACTGTCTACCGGCATAAAGTTTGGCTTACCATATTAAGCACTAAGTTTGGTTAAGCTATATTTGGGTTGAAATTAATAGACAACTGATTCACCCCCCACTTTTAGTTGCCTCTGGGTCCTAACAATTGGTATCAGAGCGTTGAGTCACGGGTTCGAACCCCCCTGGGTAACGCTGAGGGGAGATTGTTGGAAAAATGGTCAGTGCTCCCCTTGGGATTCATGATAAGGGACTAACCGCCTCCCATGCGATCCATATCTCTACAGTTTTTATCGGGCGTTGATAGATCATTCTTTTGACACAACGACAAACTAGGCCAACAATCACTACTAAAAGAATTACACATTATGTTGATTAACCTTTGGCAAAATGAAGGTTTAGAAGGCTTAGGATAAAGGAAACCATCAAGAGCCTCCTCAATTTCTTCTCTACTATATACTTCTTTCAAAGGATAATAATTATAAGTAAATGGATTGTCGAAGGAATTATAGTCTTGAAAAGAGTAATTTGAAATTTCGAAAAGAAATGCTAACTATTGCAATGAAATGAGATAAAGAATGCAAACACACAACGTGCATAAAACATTTTGTTTTTCAAATAAAACTATGAAATGAATGTATCTAAATCTAAAAAACACTGGAAAATTTTAGCAACCCACAAGTTGAATTTAAAATTTAAAAATGAGGGTTTTTGTGAAATAAACCTCTTAATTTTCTTGATAGTTAATTAAAAATTAAACTTATGAATGAAACTTTAAATTTGAAATTTGAAAACACTCATATCCAAAATAATTAATCCAATTTTTAGCAACCGAGAAGCTCAATTATAAATTTAAAAATTAATTTGTTTTTTTTGTGAAATAAAGCTCTAAATTTTTTAAATTTAATTGGAGATTGAACTTGTAAATAAAAATTTGAATCTGAAATTTTAAAACACTCAAATCTAAAATAATCCAAATTTTAGCAACCCAAAAGTTCAATTTTAAATTTAAAAAATAGGGTTTTTTGTGAAATAAACCTCTAAATTTTTTAAATTTAATTGAAAATTGAACTTGTAAATGAAAATTTAAATTTTAAATGCCTAAAAAATTTATATGTAAGAATGTTCGATTCACCAAAATTAGAAATTATGATGTAAGAATGTTCGGTTCACCAAAATGTAATGGTATAATCTACATCTAGGGTTTCACCAAGTAGGATAAGAGCACTAATTAGCCAAATTAACCACTACATTAAAAGGAGGATGAACCCTCAATAGATCCAACCTCAATTCTATTAAGAAAGGGGTTGAATGTTGATTGAGGTCCTATTTCCCCTTTTGTTTGAGTTGAAATTGTGTTACTTTGAATTAGGTTTGAAATTGTGAAGGCAAAATCGATTGAAATGAAATGATGAAAATAGAATGTTGCAGAAATCAAACAGAGATGTAAGATAAGATTTAAGCCAGAGAAGAGGATCAGAGCACATATCCAAAAGTTCAGGAAAAATTGTTGAACCAGGGCAATGGGTGCTCTAGTCTCAGGGCATCTTCAAAATTCCTACAAAAGGCAGTTCACTTTGTCTAGGTCTCCTTTGTCCTTTCCCACCTGCATGGCTCCCAATTCTTCCACCTACACACAAAAATAGGGGAAATGTTATTGTGGATATGGGTTTGCCTGAGGTGAAACCACGGATTTGGAATCAACCCCAATTGAAATAGAAACTAAAATTGAATTGAAATATATTGGAAAATCTTGCCTTTTGAGGGAAAGAGATTGAAATACTTGAATGTAGATGATTATACATTCAATGGATGATGTAATTCTCTTAGGATAAGTCCTTCATGTCTTGATACAATAACAATATAAATCATACAAAATCCATCATGAAATAACAATTGAAACATAAGTTGAAGATGTCTTGATGTAGTTTGCTAATCCTTGAATAAGATTTTCTATTGAATTGATGATAATGTTTGCATATGATAAGATTGTATGAAAACTAAATTGAGAGGGATGCCTTATATACGGAGTTCATAAATTAAAATCACCATAAGGACAACTTGGAATTGATATATTTTCACACCAAGCGGGATTTAAACATTATAATTCCACCAAAACATGATCCCAAAATTCAAGGAGAACAAGTCGGGACTAGAATTCCATGCTTTGTTCTAGCTAACCTTTTTCCAAATTTTTAGGGACACAAAGTATTGTGATTACAAAGTCAAATCTAGCTCGGTGCGTCAATCCAAGGCATTTATATATGCCCAATCGGGCCTTGAAGGTCGAAATAGGGCATCATTAGGGTTTAATTAATTAATTTATTAAAGAAGATAAAATAAATTAAATTAAATTAATTAAGTAAATGCCTAAAGGGAATTTAAAAATGAAAGATTCAACACACTAAGGCAAGTGCGAACTTAAGTGTGAAATTGGACAACCCTAATTAAGGGTGTACAATTTACGATGCTACACTATTTAAAATGATAAATTGTACAAAAGTAACCATCAAAGTGTAACCCATTCAATATATCATATTGAGCCCTATACACCTAGCCCTATAAATATGAATTGAACATTACATGAGGAGGATGAGTATATTGTTTATAAACCTATGATTGTCTTGGAAGAGGTTCATAATTGCTTACTACATGAATGGGGATATTCTTACAAGTTTGACCCATGTAATAAAGATGAGGAGATTGGGATAGGTAACTATTGTAAACATGAGGAATACACTCCTATCCACAATCTCATGAAGGCTCAAGAAGATACAAAGGGGATATGGAAGATATGTTTTGATGTCTCTAGAAATAAAAAAACAACTGCCATTGATTGTGTAATACTAATATCTCCCAACAAATAAAATATTGCTTGTCATTTATGCTTTAATTTAGATAAACTAACAATCTCCCTGAATATGAACCTTTAATTCAAAATCGATAACTTGCACAAAGAAAGAAAGATCAAAATATTACAAGCATTTAATGATAGTGAGATGATTGTTAGTCAAGTTGAATCTCAAAGTGGTGCAGTCATGGTAGGAGGGTCCTAAAAGAGAACAATCCAATCCATGCAGCAAGAGTTAACACAACAGAAGCAACATAATGTGATGGAGGCAATGCATGAACAAATTGTATTATATCATGAAACGAATTACAAAGTGCCGACAACATGCAGGCTTACAAGATTCAACCTCTGGCCTGATTACATACTTGATCAATATAATATCCAGGCTCAAGTAAGAATGTGAGCCAACTTCGGACCTCCTAACCTTATGATTATTATTCTATATCCCAAGAACTAATTCACATATAAAAAATTACATTGATTTATATGATCAAGAATTATCCGCGTTGGCCCAAGATGAATCAAATACCGATGAACAAGATGTGTCTTGTAAAGAAACAAGGTTGGCCTCCGCCAAAGAGATCCTTCTCAAAAATCCATATAATGAAGCGCAAACCTAAGGGAATGCTAGCCACATGCTAGGGAATGTTGGAAACAATGATTTGAAGCTTTGTGAGCTACATCAATGATCCACAACATTCATAAATAGCAAATAGGTCCAAGCAATTCTAGTGTTCCAAGCCAGAAAATTGTCTTAGATTCTAGAACCAATAACTTTTTGGAAAAATATCCAAAAGTCTCATGGACTTAGGATAAGGTAGATGAACATGTCCACAAACAAAATCCAGCTCTGCAAGATCTAGTGAGCAAATGCAAAGAAACTCAAAAAAGAAATGCTCAAACTACAAAACATGAAACAAACTAAAAAGATAATGTTTTTGCTTGATGCAAGATTGCCATGAACCAGGGATGCTCCTCCATCATAGATCATAACAAAGAACAATCTACTCAAATCCTAAAAATATAGACTTGGGGATTTGATTGAAGGATTTGAGGGCTTTGACATCCATACCATTCCTAGAAGACAATAATTAGAATGCTAAAAATCTTGTAGTAGTTGGTGCTGAATTTGAAATACTAGCACATATTGTAGACAAGAAGGAATAATATAAAAATCTTGTTGTAAGGCTTGTTGTTCCAAATAAGTAGGTGAATTAGATGAATTGCAAGACTAATATGGAGATTGAATCATGTAACTCAATACCAAAAAAAATTTATAAGGTTATAATCACCCTAGAAGGTATATTTTAATTCTATTGTTCAACTAAAAGATAACAAGTTGAACTTGGTTGCAAGGAAAGGTGATTACAATCTAATTGCTATAGTAGAAGTAAAATCACTAAAATTGGGAAAGGTGTGATTTGAAATTAAACAAAAAAACCTTTATTAATATTTTCCATGATTATGATGTTGAATAGACCTATGAGAACCTAAACGATTTTGACTTAACACTAACTCAACATACCATTGAGTTGAATAATATATTGAATAACATACTAATTATTCAAAAAATATAATATATTGAATAACACACCAATTATTTAAAAAAATATTTCTTTAGAACTAAGTCCCTTAACACAATTTAAAATATAGTATGTGTTGTAGATGCTTCCAACTGCCTATTTGTAACATTTGCATTCCTTTCTTAATTCCTATATGTAATAAGTATAAAATGGCCAGAGATGACAATTTGGGGGTAGAAAGATAATAAACCTGCAAAGTAGAGTGATAAGAAATGAGAGAAATCAGGGAAAAATAGCTTTTGAATATTTTAGATGTGACCACAAGTGTTCCTGTTTAGAGGATAAGACCTCAAGCAAGACAAATGAAAGAATTTAAGTATAATTCACCACATAGTCAAAGTTGCACCAAATAGTCAAAGTTGTAATAGTGTGGAATTGTTGTAAAAATAGGCTTAAATTCTCCAAGCTTTGAAACAAAGCTCTTGTGTAAGTATAGAAATATATGTGAATAGTTCATTTAAAAGGATAGAAATATGTGTTGTATTAAAGACTGAAGTGGGTCATGATTTAGTTTCATAAGACATGAATTCCTATAGACTATTATTTAATATCAGAACATGACATGCAATAAAAAAAATCCTTATTTTACTTATCAAAATAGTAAAATACAGTTTAAAAACTACTAAATTTTGGAACACAACTACAACAAAGTCAAAACATGGAGTAGTTAGTAGGTGAAAATCTAATAAGACTAGATTATGATTGTTGTTATTTAATCACTCTCTAAAATTCTCCAAAGTATTTAAATTAAAGGATTGACTGGATTCAAAACTTACAATTGACACAATATCCTTAGTAGTTTATATTATGCAAGGAACAAAATTATAAGTTGAGGATTCAAAACTTACAATTGACACAATATCCTTAGTAGTACCATATGTGAGTGTTCTTGGTATTTTGATATATTCTATAGTGTGTGTAAGGCCAAATATTTCTTGAGATGTGGGACTCCTTTATCTAATTATAACTAATCCTAGATAGGTACATTCATATGTGGTGATGAGAGTGTTCAGATATTTGATGGACATCAAGACATGAAGGACTTATCCCAAGAGAATTACATCACCTATTGAAGGTATAAATTCAAGTATTTCAATCTCTTTCCCTCAAAAGGCAAGATTTTCCAATATATTTCAATTCAATTTTAGTTTCTATTTCAACTGGGCTTGATTCTAAACCCGTGGTTTCACCTAAGGAAAACCCATATCGACAATAACATTTCCCTTATTTTTGTGTGTAGGTGGAAGAATTGGGAGCCATGCAAGTGGGAAAGGACACAGGAGACCTAGACAAAGTGAACCTTTTGCAAGAATTTTGAAGATGCCCCGAGACCAGGGCACCCATCGCCCTGGTTCAACAATTTTTCCTGAACTTTTGGATATGGGCTTTGATCCTCTTCTTTGGCTCAAATCTTAGCTTACATCTCTGTTTGATTTCTGCAACATTCTATTTTGATCATTTTATTTCAATCGATTTTGCCTTCACAATTTCAAACCTAATTCAAAGTAACACAATTTCAACTCAAACAAAAGGGGAAATAGGACCTCAATCAACATTCAACCCCTTTCTTAATAGAATTGAGGTCGGATCTATTGAGGGTTCATCCTCCTTTTAATATAGTGGTTAATTTGGCTAATTAGTGCTCTTATCCTACTTGGTGAAACCCTAGATTCAAATTATACCATTACATTTTGGTGAACTGAACATTCTTACATCATAATTTCTGATTTATTTTTTCAGATCTAAATTATTTAGGCATTTAAAATTTAAATTTTCATTTACAAGTTCAATTTTTAATTAAATTTAAAAAATTTAGAGGTTTATTTCACAAAAAACCCTGGTTTTTAAATTTAAAATTGAACTTTTGGGTTGCTAAAATTTGGATTATTTTAGATCTGAGTGTTATAAAATTTCAAATTCAAATTTTCATTTACAAGTTCAATCTCCAATTAAATTTCAAAAATTTAGAGGTTTATTTCACAAAAAAAAAAACCTAATTTTTAAATTTATAATTGAGCTTGTGGGTTGCTAAAATTTGGATTAATTATTTTGGATATGAGTGTTTTCAAATTTCAAATTCAAATTTCCATTCACAAGTTTATTTTTGAATTAACTGTCAAGAAAATTATGAGGTTTATTTCACAAAAACCCTAATTTTCTAATTTAAAATTCATCTTGTGGGTTGCTAAAATTTTCCAAGTGTTTTTTAGATTTAGATACATTCATTTCATAGTTTTATTTGAATAAAAAAATGTTTTATGCACTTTGTGTGTTTGTATGCTTTATCTCATTTCATTGCAATAGTTAGCATTTCTTTTCAAAATTTGAAATTACTCTTTTCAAGACTATCATTCCTTTGACAATCCATTTACTTATAATGATTATCCTTTCAAAGAAGTATATAGTAGAGATGAACTTGAGGAGGCTCTTGATGATTTCCTTTATCCTAATCCTTCTAAACATTCCTTTTGCCAAAGGCTAATCAACATAACACGTAATCCATTTAGTAGTGATGACCTAAAGGTAATGGATGAAACGCTTGATGACTTCATCTATCCCTCTAAATCATCCTCTAAATCTCCAACAACCTACAACAATATTATCATACATGATAATATTCTTTATGAACCTTTACCTTATATCAATCCTATTTATGAAGCTTTTGTTATTAAATAAGTTGATGTGATTAAAAATATGCGTTATCAAGCTTTACCTTTTATAGATGAGGCCTTAATAAACCATGATAATTCCTCTCCTAAATCTTCTCTTCTTCATGAGGATAATTTTGTGCAAGAAAAGATTATAAACACTCCTTTTACAACTCTTCCTCTTTAGAATGAAGTTTTAAAAATTGATGTTGATCTTTGTCCTAAAATGTGCCTCTCCCATGAAAGTATCTTAAAGAAAGAGGATAATACCATAAACACTTTCCTTAATGTCATTTTACCTTCTATACATGGTCTCTCTCCTATAGAAGAAGTATTGATGGACATTGCTTTACACTCTCCCAAAATTTGGTCCTATCAAAGAGGGCACATTGGTGCAAGTGAATGATAGTATAGCCACCTTCCCTAGTAATACCATATCTTCTTTTCATTTCAATGGATTTCACACTATTCATGAAGCATTAATGAGTCATGTTTGTCCTTCTCCTAAAGCTTGTCTTACCCATAGAGATACTTTGGCCCAGGAGGATGAAATAATTAGCACTTTCCTTAATTCTCTCCCTTCTAAAGATGTATCCTTACAGAACAAAGAACCTAATCAAGTCAATACCATTCATGTTTCTAGTTATGAGAAGCCCCAAAGCCAAGGAACCTCCCAATATCCTAAAATTTGCAAAATACATATGTGAAAGAGATGCTATGGAAAGACAAGTAGAACAAAAATATGGTTTTGAAATACATCAAACATTTAATTCTTGTGTCAAAAATAAAGAACCCAATGTTCTTCTCACTTCTCTTTCTTCCCCCTCTCATCCTAAGAAATACATTGATAAGGATCTTGTTTACATTCTCTATGGTATCTTAGTAAAGATCTCCCATTAGGACTTGATTCAAACTTCTCCTTCATACAATATCTTGATCCAAGAAGCCTTTCATAAAGTAGTTCCTCATCCTTCTTCTAAAACAAATGATATCATGTTCTCACAAGATGAATTTCCTTCTATAGAGGTTAAAAATAGATATGATCCCCTTATCATTACTACTCACATTTATGGTCACAAAATAAGAGGTACTTTAATTTATAATGCTTCAGCACTTAATATTTGTTGTGTTGACTTATTAGACAACATAAATTGGAATCATTCTTATATTCAACCCAATCCTCTTTATGTCTATGGCTTTGATAATATTCCCTGAGAGTCACTTGGTATAGTCATATTAGCTATCAAAGTAGGACCTGTGACTTTACCTACTCCTATTCATGTCATGCCCAACAATCTTAATTATAACCTTCTTCTAGGTAGACCATGGATCCATGCTATGAAACCAATCTCCTCTACTCTTCATCACACAATAAAATTCATATATCATAATTAAATTCACATAATCAAGGCTAATCCTAACCCTTATTATTTTATTCATGATTAAGTAGGATGCATTTCTCCCTTTAATAATATGATTCCTTCAACAACAAAATCTCCTATCAATGATGCTTCTTTAGCAAATAATTGGGGTACATTAGACTTTGTTCCTTCCATCAATGGATATAAAATCCCTCAATCTAATAAGCAATCCTGGATGGAGCCTTGTTTGTCATTTATCCAAACATCTTCTAAATCAATCCCAACCTTTCCTTCTAACACATGTCTTGGTGATGATGAGGGATCTTTAGATTTTCATATTAGGAATGAACTATCTCCTCTAGACATTTCAACGTCTATGCATGGACATAATGGATATGGTTTAGGATGTGTGCAAAAAAGATTTGACAGTCATGATAAATCTACACCACACTTTTCCCAAGAAGATCTAGGTTTCCAAAGTCCTCCTTTGTTTACATTCCCTCCTCCATTGTCTAATACATCGATTTCGTCTTACAGCTTTTCATCACAACATGAGAATATATTGTATGAGCTTCTTAAAGCCAACTTGATTACTCTCCCTTTAAATAATCAAACAAAGAATCATAAGAATTTAATCAAAGTAATCCTTCTTTTTGCAAATATCATCAAATCCATGGTAACTCCACTAATCAATGTAATGATTTAGTAGACACAATTTAATAACTTATTGTAACTGGTACCATTCAAATAGTAGATTGGAATGAGTTGGACTCTCATATTTTTCCTTTTACATTACATTTAAGATCATATTATTTTTCTCCTCAGTATGTGACATTGGTAGCTTGCTTATTAGGGGCTCATTATCATTCATGATGGTGCAATTTTAAGTGTAATCATACTTTGATAGAAACATAATAGTATTTTTTTTCTTGTCTCCATGCGTGGGGGCCAAGAATAACCTTCCAATCATCCTTTCTCTCTAAGGACTCACTTTCCCTTTATGAAGTAGGACCTTTATTAAGGATCTCTTATCGATTGTGGAGGTGTATATCCCTATTGAGAATCTCCTTCCTCTTATTGGAATAATTTGTTGAATATTCGAGCAACTAAGAAGGGGGGTGAATCAGTTGACAATAAAATTTTATTTTGACCTTAATTCACAAATCTAGAATAATAAATAGAAATAACAAAACATGAAATCGCATGGACAAAATGGATCAGAGAGAAGAAACACTGCAATTTATGTTGAAAATTGTAAAGTGGAAAATTTGGGCTTAGTAAATTCACCACATGGAAAGGAGAAATCACTAACTCAATTTTCTCGTGGAGGAATTTACATTCAAAAGTGGGGATGAATCCATTAGATCCAATCATAAATGATACAAGGACTGAATACTAAGTAGATTGATTGTGTTTGGAATGTGTTTGAACCTCTTTTGTAAGTTGAATAAGTAAAGTGTTGAAATTGAAAAAAAAAAAGGGGGAAATAGTGAGCTACAAATTCAAGATTTCATTGTGCACCTGGATCTAAGAAGTATGAAATGATTTGGAGCTTCTCTACAAAATTTGCCAATAGTAGCAGGGATCATGTGTTCGGACCAGGATGCCCACCCTCTTGGTCCTCCAAACTTTTCGCGCATTGAAAAGGGATTTTTATATCTCTGCAAATAAAGATTAATTCCAGAGGTACAACTACGCACCTATTTTTTGCATACAAAAAGGAGGAGAAAGGGGTTAGGAATAGGGGTTTGCCTAAGTCAAACCCCAGTTTGGAATCAACCTTGAATGTGATACTGTAAATGCTTGAAATAAATGATGGAAAGGTATACCTTCAAATCTGCAATAGATGATGATGATGCTTTGCTTCTTAGATGTAATCATATATGTTTTATGAAATGGTGTGAAAATGAAAAAACCATAACACACATGCTTGTAAATAAATGATGTAATAATTCTCCACAATTGACAATTGAAGAATATGTAGCCTGTAGGAATGCTTGATGAAGAAAGCTTGAATGTAGTCTCCTTACCTTCTCTTATTTTTGCCTTATGATTGTATGCAAATGTCTTCTTATGGTTGAATATTAAAATGATAGGGGGAGACCTCCTTATATAGTTTTCTATTGTCAAACTTATCTTTGTTTATATCCCGTCTTCCATTGTCTAATACATCTATGTCTTCTTACAAATTTTCATCCCCTCTTCCATTGTCTAATACATCTATGTCTAATACATCTATGTCTTCTTAGAAGTTTTGATGGGAATATCTTTACACTCTCCCAAAATTTGGTCCTATCAATGAGTGCACATTGGTGCAAGTGAATGATAGTATAGCCACCTTTCCTAGTAATACCATATCTTCTTTTCATTTCAATGGATTTCACACTATTGATGAAGCATTAATGAGTCATGTTTGTCCTTCTCTTAAAGCTTGTCTTACCCATAGAGATACGTTGGTGCAAGAGGATGAAATAATTAGCACTTTCCTTAATTCTTTCCCTTCTAAAGATGTGTCTTAGAGAACAAAGATCCTAATCAAGTCGATACCATTCATGTTTCTAGTTATGAGAAGCCTAAAGCCAAGGAACCTCCCAATATCCTAAAATTTGCAAAATATATATGTGAAAGAGATGCTATGAAAAGACATCTAGAACAAAAATATGATTGTTAAATACATCAGACATTTAATTCTTGTTTCAAAAATAAAGAACCCAATGTTCTTGTCACTTCTCTTGAAGACATTTAAGTTCCTATTATTTTGCTCCTCGTTATGTGACATTGGTAGCTTGCTTATTAGGGGCTCATTATCATTCATGATGGTGCAATTTCAAGTGTAATCATACTTTGGTAGAAACATAATAGTATTTTTTTTCTTGTCTTCATGTTTGGGGGCCAAGAATATCCTTCCAATCATCTTTTCTCTCTAAGGACTCACTTTCCCTTTATGAAGTAAGACCTTTATTAAGAATCTCTTATCGATTGTGGAGGTGTATATCCCTATTGGGGATCTCCTTCCTCTTATTGGAACAATTTGTTGAATATTCGAGCAACCTAGAAGGGGGGTGAATCAGTTGACAATAAAAATTTCTTTTGACCTTAATTCACAAATCTAGAATAATAAACAGAATTAACAAAACATGAAATCACATGCATGAAACAAATTAGACAGAAGAAAAACTACAATTTACGTTGAAAATGTTAAAGTGGAAAATTTGGGCTTAGTAAATTCACCACATGGAAAGGAGAAATCACTAAGTCAATTTTCTCTTGGAGGACTTTACATTCAAAAGAGGGGATTAATCCACTAGATCCAATCCTAAATGATACAAGGACTGAATACTAAGTAGATTGATTGCATTTGGAATGTGTTTGACCCTCTTTTGTAAGTTGAATAATAAAGTGTTGAAATTGAAAACAAAATAAATAGAAACAGTGAGCTACAAATTCAAGATTTCATCGTGTACCTAGATCTGAGAAGTATGAAATAATCTGGAGCTTATCTACAAAATCTGCAAAAAGTAGCAAGGATTTTGTGTTCGGACCAGGACACCCACCCTCTTGGTCCTCCGAAATTTTCCCGCATTGAAAAAGGATTTTTCCATCTCTACAAATAAAGCTCAATTCTAGAGGTACAACTGTGCACCTATTTTTTTCACACAACAAGGAGGAGAAAGGGGTTGGGAATAGGGGTTTGCCTAAGTAAAACCCCGGTTTGGAATCAACCTTAAATGAGATACTGCAAATGATTGAAATAAATGATGGAAAGGTATATGGAAAGGTATACCTTCAGATTTGCAATAGATGATGATGATTCTTTGCTTCTTAGATGTAATCATATATCTTGTATGAAATGGTGTGAACATGACAAAACCCTAACAGACACATGCTTGTAAATAAATAATGTAATAATTCTCCACAATTGAGAATTGAAGAATATGTAGCCTTGAGGAATGCTTGATGAAGAAATCTTGAATGTAGTCTCCTTGCCTTCTCCTATTTTTGCCTTGTGATTCTATGTGAATGTCTTCTTATGCTTGTGTATCAAAATGAGAGGGGGAGACCTCCTTATATAATTTTCTATTGTCAAACTTATCAATTTTACAACATAGGTCGACATGAGGAATCAACTTCCCACTCAAATTTTGAACAAGGCCTAGGGGCCAAAATGGGTCCCAATTAGGGAGGACCAAGGTATGGCACCCTAGTCCTACCCCAATTTGGGACAACAACAAGGGGCTATGCAAGGTTTAAAGTAAAAATATGAAGCTTGGTTGCATGGGGGAGGCATAAACAGGTCTTGATCAAGCATGGGGAGGAGGCCGCTAAGGTGAGGGCCCCAAATGTGGTCAAAATTGTAAGGGGTGCAATTTTAAGATGCTACATTTAGCCCCCACATTAGCAGGAGTATGATTTTACGCAAATCCTCATGGTAAAGTAGAAGAAAGAGAGATGAAGAAGATGAGGAATGTGGAGCAAAATCACAAGGAGTATAAGATATTTCTAATCTCAAGGAGCTAAGCCCCCAATCTTAGGATCTCAACTCACTCAAACACATGCAAGGGCTCACATGACAAGGTAAAAATAAAAAGTCAAACAAAGGAAAAAGGACAAACAAAAGAAAAAGACACAAAAAGATACACGACAAAAGATAAGAACAGAAAACAAGACTTGAAGTCAACTAGCCAAAGAGACCTCGATATCAAAATGTCTCAATAACTAATATCATTCTTACCAAAATAAATGCCATCTCACGAACACAAATGATGACATAAAAGAGAAAAGCAAGCATCATCCATGAACTATCAATATAAAAACTATGAGTGATAGTTCTGATACTTAATATAAGTACAAATCTGATAGCCAACAAGATGAGAGGGGGGGGTGAATCATAAAAACTTAATCATCAATGAAAACATCAGATTCTACCTTGGTAACATATATCAGTCATAGAATAAAAACTATCAAACATGCAAACTCAAAAGCTTATGAACAATAAAAACCTCATAACACTAGATTTAACATGGAAACCCAAATAGGGAAAAACCATTGTGGGATTTCAGACCCACTAAGAAATATACTCTTCTAGAGTATGCTTGGTTAAAAGCCAATCTTGTTAAAGATTACAAAACACATTGCTAGATGTGACCCGGTTAAGGGATTTCCCTCAAATCTATTAGGATCTTCACTTTGTTAGAAGTGACCTTGTCAAAGGATTTCAAACACTCATTTTGAATGTCACCTTGTTAGAGGATTTACTTATAAGACTATTAAGTCCACTTGGTTAAGAGATTTCCTATTACTTTCACAAGCTAATAGTAATACAATCTATCTGCAACTTCACATCTAAAATGCTAAAGTAGATTCTTATTTGTTCAACACAATCTAGACATAGAACTACTCTTGTCTATCTATTGGGCATCAATACTCTGTTATTCCAACAAGTCTTCAAGCTTCTGTGCTCGGTGATCACTATGTAGCATCCCTGTGCATACACTTGCCCGCATCCACTGTTTATCAACAGTTCCTTTTTTATAAACAATCATCTAACCGCTTAATCTCCTTGATCACATTTCCCATCATCAATCATAGCCATCAGATCTTCAATCTTGTCCAGGTTCATTGTATCTTACAATTTAAAAAATGTTTTACCCTACCTCAGAACTTGCACAATCATCTTGGAACTTGTGTTAGGGTAATGCGGTTCAATCTGAGCTGTAGATCTTCTTGTCAACTTTCCATTGCCTTAGATTTGTTAACAAACTTCTTCCACGGCTTGCCAATCATTGATCCACTCCAGCTCATCAGCTTCATTCATTAAATATCACATGTAAACATTCAATGCATTTTTTTATAGCTCGGTTACAACTCGGTGAATACTAAACTTTACTCAGTAGACATTCTGTCTTCATTAACCGACTGTGATAACCTTAGGGTTTACCGACTAGGTTCTTTGCCTGATAACATAGTGTAGTATTAACCTTTACATTTTACAACATATGTATGATGTTAAAACAATCTAAAACATCAAGATCTCATCATTGTCTGACTCGGTAGAGTTGCCCATTGAATAACTTATCCCTTTATTCATCATATTCTTTCATGTGTCTTTACCGACTTCTTTATAATCTTCATATCATATTTCTTAAGATATGGCAACATCATACTAAATTAGAAAATCAATTTCTTGACATCAATGACAAAATAATAATATCAAGATAGCAAAACATCTTTAATCAGTTATGTCCATAATCATCAACAACCTTCTCAATATCCTTGTTATATTGCCAACAATCTCCCCCTTTGGCATTGATGGCAAAACCAATTGATTTGACCGTTAAGAATTTGGATTGTTGTGATTTTGAAATGCTAAAATGCTCTCCCCCATACATCAGACTTCTCTTCTCAATCTTCTCAAGTCTTCTCCTCCTGGTAGTCTTCTCTTCCTTGGGTAGGTCTTCTCCCCCTTTGACAACAATGCCAAAATGAAAAGAACTAAAACATAAGTTGTTTCTGTAAGAAGTTATTCCCTGCTGATGTGTATCAACTAAGTCTCGGTCAGAGCATTTGTTTACAATTCCTATTCCCTGTATCATTTTCTGTATATCCCAATATTGTTCCAATACACTTTCAAAAAAGCATTCTTAAAGTGTATCACTCTAGCATCAACTCCATAAAATATATTCAATAGATTCATCAAAGTGATGCTTTCATCGAACTTGGTCAGTGAGTAAGAGATAGGGGTAGGACCCCTAACTTACTTCTGAGATATTCAAAAGTGTCCTTTGGTAGTGGCTTGGTGAAGATATTAGCTATTTGTTCCTTTGTGTTAACATATTCCAACACCACTTTCTTTTCATGAGCTTCTTCTCTAAGATAATGATATTTGATAGATATGTGCTTTGTCTTAGAGTGCATAATAGGGTTCTTTGAAATATTAATGGCACTAGCATTGTCACAAAATATAGTTACTGGCTCGGTAACTTTCTCATTTATACCTTCCAACAATTGTTTGATCCATGCAATGTTGGTACAATTCAGTGCTGCAACAACATATTCAACTTCGGCTGTTGACTGAGAAACACATCCTTGTTTCTTGCTAAGCCAACTCACTAGTCTTTCTCCTAAGAAGAAAGCTCCTCCACTTGTTCTTTTCCTATTATCAATGTTTCCTACCCAATCAACATCAGTATAGACTTTCAAATCAAAACCATTTCCTTTCTAATATACTAAGCCATAATCTTTAGTGCCTTTCAAGTATCTAAAAATTCTTTTTATTGTTGTCATGTGTATTTCCTTAGGATCTGCAGAGAATCTTGCAACAATACCTACTACATGTGCTATATCAAGCCTGCTATGAACAACATATTGTAGTTTTCCAATTGTGGATCGGTAGAGTGTCTCATCAACAGATGCAGATTCATCACTCTCTAATAGTTTGCAGTTTGTAGTCATAGGAGTACTTACTGGCTTTGAATCCTCCATTCCAAATTTCTTCAAGATTTCCTTTATGTATTTGGATTCAGTAATAAAAATTTTATTTTTCATTTGCAATATCTGTAAGCCTATAAAATACTTTATCTCACCGATTAATGACATCTCAAATTCTTTGCTCATTTCATTAGCAAAGTTCTTGCATAAAGAGTCATTTCCACAAAATATAATATCATCAGCAAATATGGCTGAGATTAGTATTTCATTTTCATCATTCTTCATGTACATGTTGCTATTCTCACTTGTCCTTATAAAACCAATCTTAATCAAATAAGAGTGCAGTCTTTCATACCATGCTCTAGGTGCTTGTTTTAGACCATAGAAAGCTTTGTTCAATTTACATACCTGATCTTTATTATTGTCTTCAACAAATCCTTCAGGTTGTTCAATGGAAACTTCTTCTTCTAATATTCCATTCAGAAATGCAGATTTGACATCCATTTGATATACCTTGAAGTTTTTGAAAGCAGCATATGCCAGCAATGTTCTAACTCCTTCAAGTCTCGCAATAGGTGCAAAAGTCTCACCATAATCAATTCCTTCTTCTTGGGCATAACCTTTGCAAACCAATCTTGCTTTGTTCCGAATGACCTCTCCTTTCTCATTTAGCTTGTTTCTGAAGATCCACTTTGTACCGATTACATTTTTGTCCTTAGGTCTTGGGACTAGTGTCCATGTGTCATTCTTCTTGATTTGATCAATCTCTTTAGTCATAGAATTTATCCAATCTTCACTGTTGAATGCCTCTTTTACTATTCTTGGTTCAAATTCAGATATCAAACATGTGTTCTATCTCGGTTTGTTTCTTGTCATCACTGGATCATCCTTATCTCCTATAATCTGACTTGGTGCATGATGTCTTCTAACATATTTGGCTAATACAGGCTTGGTAGGCTCTGTATGATCCTCTTCATCACTCAGTAACTAGATATCTTCCTCATTTCCTTCAACAGTTATCTTGGTAGGACTTTTTGGTTGCACATAGACAAATTCATCATAGTCTTCTGGTTCTTTGGAATTCCTGTCATCAATTCTTTCTGCAAATTCATTAATTTTCACATTTACACTTTCTACTATTTTGTTAGATGATTTGATCAGACATTTAAATGCTTTGCTTCTAGAAGAATATCCTAGAAATGTTCCTTCTTCACTTTTCTGATCAAACTTGCCATTTCTATCATCTTTATGAACATAGCATTTGCTTCCAAAGATCTTAAAATAACTTACATTAGGTTTCTTGCCATACCAGATTTCATAAGGTGTCTTCAAAGTACCTTTCTTCAATTTAACTCGGTTCAAGGTGTAAACAGCTGTGCTTATTGCTTCTCTCCAAAATGTTTGTGACACTTTCTTTTCAATCATTAGTGTTCTAGCACAATCGACAATAGATCTATTTCTTCTCTCAGCTATTCCATTCTGCTATGGAGTTCTCGGTGCAGAGACTTGTCTTTTAATACCATGATCATTGCAGAATAAGTTGAACTCATCAGATGTAAACTCTCCTCCTCTATCTAATCTAAGACATTTCAGTTGTCTTCCTATTTCATTTTCAACTCTTGCCTTGTACCATTTAAACATTTGAAAAGCTTCTGATTTTTCTTTTAAAAACATTACTGACATCATCCTTGAATAATCATCCACAAATAATATGAAATACTTATCACCATAATAACTTTGAACTTTCATAGGACCACAAAGATCAGTGTGTACAAGATCTAAAATTCCCTTAGAAGTGTAGGACTTACTTGTAAAGCTGGATCTTGTCATCTTGCCCATTTGGCATCCTTGGCACATAGCATTCTCAGGTTTTTCAAGACTCGGTAGACCTCTTACTCTGTGCTTCTTACTTATCTTGATCAGATTATCAAAATTAACATGACAAAACCTTTTATGCCATAACCAGGTGTTATCAATCTTTGCATGCAAGCACTTGTTGTGAGTAGAGTCAAGGTGAAATGTATTACCTTTTGTTTGTGTCCCTGTAGCAGCTAACTTTCCATTTTCATCATGAACTTTGACAATTCATTTCTGAAATTCTATTCAGTAACCTGTATTGTTTAGCTATGCTACACTCAACAAATTATATTTCAAACCTTCAACCCAATATACATCATTGCATCTTGCTTTATCAAGAAGTGTTATGGATCCTTTACCTCTTACCGGACATGGTGCATCATTACCAAATCTAACATAGCCTCCATCATAATCTTCTAACATAACAAACTTGTGTTTATCTCCTGTCATATGATGTGAGCATCCACTATCTATAATCCAAGAATCATTAGTGTTTATGTGAGATATTAGGGCTTTTTCTTCATACCTTTCTTCATCTGATCTATCCTTGATAGCCACATAAACAACTTCCTCTGTATCAGTCTCATCTGATTTATCATCTTCAGATTCCTCATCAACAAATAAGAAGGTCTTTCTATCTCTTCTTCTGAAGTCTTGGTGACCTTTGTAATGATTATCTTTTTGTTTGTCATCTTGGTAATCTCTCTTTTCAGTGAAATCTTTGTTAGGACAGTTAGAAGCCATATGTCCAATCTTATCACAATTAAAACATTTCAAGGGTAGTTTTCCCTTATACTTACCTTTGCCTCTTGGTAACCTTTTGGCCAATACTGCTTCAAATTCTTCTTGCTTTTTGATTTCTTCATACAGTTTGTGTACCTCCTCCATGTTCTTCCGAAATCTTTCACTTGCTCCACTATGATCTCCTCCAGAGTACTTATACTTTCTTTCATTATAATCATTAGATTCATTCAGATGAAAATAACTAAATGCAGATTCAACTTTATTTACCGATGACCCACTATTATCAAAATTACTTAACTCAAATGCATGTAGCTTACCAATAGTAGCATCCAAGGAAATTGGCATATTAGGTATAGACCTCAATTCATTGATTGCAGAGACTCGGATTGCATAGGCAAGTAGAAGGGTTCTTAACAACTTACTTGTCACATCCTTTTCTTCAATAGTTCCTCCTACTCCCTTGATTTGATTTACAATCTCCTTTAGTCTTGTACTGTACTGGGTTATGTTCTCACCTTCATTCATCCTCATAGATTCAAGTTGTCCTCTTAGACTATCAACTTTTGCTCTTTGAACATGTTCATCTCCTCCATATATAGATATGAGCTTAGTCCACATAGCCTTCACATAATTGCAGCCTTCTAGATCATTAAACTCAGAATCGGTCAATGCAGATGTTATTTCAATCATTGCATGAATGTGTTCTTGCTTTGCCTTTATCTCTTCCATAGTCAATGGATAGGTGCTCTGTGTAACAAAACCATTCTCCAGATAGTATATAGCATATTCTCCAACTCCTGATAGATGTAGCTTCATCCTTTTGTGCCATGTAGAGAAACTTGACTTATTCAGCTTAGGTGCATCCCTCTTATACATCTTTGGATCTTTAACTCAAGTGCCTTTAAACTTTCCTTTTAGAGTCTGATGCTTTGATACCAATTGATAGTTCTGATACTTAATATAAGTACAGATCCAATAGCCAACAAGATGAGAGTGGGGGGGTGAATCATACAAACTTAATCATCAATGAAAACATTAGATTCTACCTTGGTAACATATATCGGTCATAGAATAAAAACTGTCAAACATGCAAACTCAAAAGCATATGAACAATAAAAACCTCATAACACCAGATTTAATGTGGAAACCCAAAGAGGGAAAAACCACTATGGGATTTTGGACCCACTAAGAAATATACTCTTCTAGAGTATGCTTGGTTAAAAGCCAATCTTGTTAAGGATTACAAAACACATTGCTAGATGTGACCCGGTTAAGGGATTTCCCTTAGATCTGTTAGGATCTTCACTTTGTTAGAAGTGACCTTGTCAAAGGATTTCAAACACTCATTTTGAATGTCACCTTGTTAGAGGATTTACTTATAAGACTGTTAAGTCCACTTAGTTAAGAGATTTCCTATTGCTTTCACAAGCTAACAGTAATACAATCTATCTGCAACTTCACATCTAAAATGCTAAAGCAGATTCTTATTTGTTCAACACAATCTAGACATAGAACTAATCTTGTCTATCTACTGGGCATCAATACTCTATTATTCCAACAGGTCTTCAAGCTTTTGTGCTCGGTGATCACTATGTAGTATCCCTGTGCATACACTTGCCCGCATCCACTGTTTATCAACAGTTCCTTATTTATAAACAATCATCTAACCGCTTAATCTCCTTGATCACATTTCCCATCATCAATCATAGCCATCAGATCTTCAATCTTGTCCAGGTTCATTGTATCTTATGATCTGAAAAATGTTTTACCCTACCTCGGAACTTGCACAATCATCTTGGAACTTGTGTTAGGGTAATGCGGTTCAATCTAAGCTGTAGATCTTCTTGGTGACTTTCCATTGCCTTAGATTTGTTAACAAACTTCTTCCACGGCTTGCCAATCATTGATCCGCTCCAGCTCATCAGCTTCTTTCATTAAATATCACATGTAAACATTCAATGCATTTTGTTATAGCTCGGTTACAACTCGGTGAATACTAAACTTTACTTGGTAGACATTCTGTCTTCATTAACCAACTGCGATAACCTTAGGGTTTACCGACTAGGTTCTTTGCCTGATAACATAGTGTAGTATTAACCTTTACATTTTACAACATATGTATGATGTTAAAACAATCTAAAACATCAAGATCTCATCATTGTCTGACTCGGTAGAGTTGCCCATTGAATAACTTGTCCCTTTATTCATCATATTCTTTCTTGTGTCTTTACCGACTTCTTTATAATCTTCATATCATATTTCTTAAAATATGGCAACATCATATTGAATTAGAAAATCAATTTCTTGACATCAATGACAAAATAATAATATCAAGATAGTAAGACATCTTTAATCAGTTATGTCCATAATCATCAACAACCTTCTCAATATCCTTGTTATATTGCCAACAACGAGTTCATGAGAGGAATAAGAGAGAGCATGAATACACACTAGATGTGATCCATGAAAGGAATGATGAGAGAGGGCATGGACTACTCACTCCTAGATTTTTTTATCTAGGTGATCCATGAGAAAGGACATGGACAACTCGCCCCTAGAGATATTTTTATCTAGGTAATCCATGTGAGAAGGAGAGTAAGAATAATTAAGATGTTTTTAGCTAGTTCCACCCATCCTCGTGCATGTGGGCAAGTGATGTCTAGTGTCAAGTGTATAGCACCCTGTGTAAGAGTCTTTGATCTATTTTTTAGTGTGCTTCAACCTATTTAAGACATGTAATGTAAATGAAAATGACAAGTGGAAAATGATAGATACATGCCTGGTTTTGAGGCCATCTTGTTTAAGAGTCTTTTCTCTGGTTTCAATGATGTGTAACCTTGTCTAAGACATATATCAAATGTTGCATCTAGTTTTGAGTGTGAAGCATCTCTCTCTAAGATTTTTTACTCTGGTTTTTATAATTAACACCCCATTCAAGACATGAAAAAATGATATGCAAGAGTTATAGTACAATATGGTATAAGGGAGCAATATGGGTGCCCCCCTTAAGATGTCAACATAACCCTATGTTGATGTCTTAAGGAAGAAATAGATAAGGATACCTTAACTTCAACACCAAGGAGATATCATTTAAGCAAGAATATCATAAATCCTAAGCTAGAGAGGGAATACTCTTCAAGCAAGGATAAGATAGTTGAAAAAGAGATATCTTACAACAAGTGTAAAGGGGATCCTTGGAGGAGGAGAGATCTTTGCTCAAAAGATATCTACCTTGAAGAGGAGATATCTTGAACAAACATAACCACTTCTACTGAAAGAAGGGAACGAGAACAAGAATCCATACCTTCCTCCTATTGCTAGGTGAAACAGATTCTTGATGAAGGATGACACATTTTTGACCCAATGTGGGGGTGGTCAGTTTATGATAAATGTACATTTTCAAGTGAAGAAGGGGTTGTAGCCAAGGACTTACACCTCTTGTATAAGAGAGAATCCTTGAGAAAACAATAACTTCACACAAGGAATGACATAAAAACATGAACAAACACCACTCAACAAAATTAAAGTAGATCCTTAGAGAGAGAGAAGAGGAGAAATCAATCATTTCCCCCCAAGTGTAAGGGCAATGAGAAGAATTACACAAACTTCTAAGGAGAGATTAGACATAATAAAATGCACAAAAAAATCACATGAATTAATATCCAATGCAAGAAAAGCTATTAGTATATGTAAAATGGATCTCAGAAGAAGTGGTAATCTTCAAAGAGAGAGAGAGAGAGAGAGAGAGAGAGAGAGAGAGAGAGAGAGAGAGAGAGAGAGAGAGAGAGAGAGAGAGAGAGAGAGAGAGAGAGAGATCACATATTTTTTTGAGGAATTAACTATAAGATACATACCATTACAAGAAAGGATATCAACACATGAAAAATACATCCCCTAAAGGGAATAGTGATAGGTTATAAAGAGAGGGAAAAGAGCCATCCTTTCCCCCCAAGCAACAAGACAAGAGGAATAATTATGCATCTTCTAAAGAGAGTTTATTTAGAAGAGATGTGCCATCTCAAACAAGGAATATATCCTAACCAAGGAACAAACATGTTCTCACATAAAGGATAACTCTATGCAAGAAAGAACATCACTTTATGAATAATGCAGTCCAAAAAAAGAGGGATTTTTAAAAGATAAAGCAAGAGGAAGAAGAAGTTTCATAAAAGTTTTCTAAGGAGAGATTATTCATAAAAGATGCACCGTTTCAAGCAAGAAATAGGTCCTAACCAAGGAACAATCATCTTCTCACATGAAGGATAATTCCATGCAAGAAAGAACATCACTTTATGAATAATTCAATCCATAAAAGGAAATGGTGAAAAGATAATAGATTGGATAGATATAAAAGAGAAGCATGTTGCTACCCCAAGATGTTTGAAGTTGAAAAAGAACCACCTTTAATGACAAAGAGCCCCCAGTTAAGTTAACAACGTATGTCATAGGGCGAGGAGAAATATAAGGTGAGAGGAGTGCTAAGGCACTACTTTTTCACCCCAAAAGAGAACAAGATCTATTGAAATACATATATGAGCACAATCATATTTCTCTTGAACAAATTCCTTAAATGCTTTACACTTTCCAAGAGAAGGAGAACCACCCTGATGAAAAAGACAATGTCCATTTCCTTCTTTATGTTTAGTGCTAAACTTCACAAAATTCATTCTTATCATACTTCAATTTCCAAGAGATTCTTGTTGCTAATTTTTCTTGATCGTTAATGAGTATAGGCTTATTCTTTTGAGATTAAGGAAAAGAGTTGTTATTAGAAGAAGAAGGATTGTCTCCAATGAGTTTGATAGTTCCATTATTGACTAATTTTTGTATGCCTTCTTAAAAATCTACACAATTACTAGCATCATGATCAGGAGTTTGATGAAATGAATAAAAAGGAGTATTTGAAGAGGAAACCCTTTTAGCTTCTTGATGCATCCTTTTCCTTGCAAGATGATCTTTGAAGTCTTGAATCCTGAGGGGATCATACATAGGAGATTTATTACTATTTCCTAGGCTTCTGTGGTAACTTGTGTAGGAGGGTTTATAGGGACTCAAATTCCTTGGTGAAATTTCCCAAGTTCTTGCCCTCTTAAACCTTGTTTTGATATTGCGTTAAAGCCACTCCTATAAGATTCTTTTTATTGATAAGGTGGGGGTACACATTATAATAAATTTCTTTAGATTTCATAGTGTAAGGATGTTTAGATGGAATGAAAGCATTAGTAGATGAAGAAGGAATATCTTGTGGAGGGATTTTTCTTGCTTTTATCATTCATACATTCTTTGATAGAAGAGAGATCCTTATCATCTAAGGCCTCATATTTACTTAATATTATATGGGGAGAGAGATCATGAATGAAATGCATGACATCATCTTCTCTACAAATGTTTTGATGTTTAAGATAAGTTCTTGGAGAATAAGGAGGGGATGGAAACACCAATATTTCAATCTTGCCCCCCTTGTGCAAGGGTATGTGTGTGAGAAGAAGATGGGGCCATGTTGCTCTTAAATGCTTTCTCTCTACTAGAGAGATAATTGATAAGAGAATTAGCTTGTTCTTAATTCTCATTAGATACCCTAGGAGAGGTACAAGTATTAGGTTTTTCATTATCATTTCTAGGATGACGATCTACAAAAGCTTTGAGGTGAGCTATGTATGAAATGCATTTACCAATTGTAAGTTTTGTAAGTAGCAGTTAGAAAAGAAATCTGCAATTTATGCGCCATATTTAGTGGCGTCAATTGTAAGTTTTGAATCCAGTCAATCCTTTATTTTAAATACTTTGAAGAATTTTAGAGATAATTAAATAACAGCAATCATAATCCGATCTGTATAGATTTTCTCCTAGTACCTACTCCATGATATGACTTCGTTGCATTTGAGTTCCAAAATTTGGTAGTTTTTAAACTGTATTTTACTATTTTGATAAGTAAAATAAGGATATTTTTTTATTGCATGTCATGTTCTGATATTTAATAATGGTCTACAGGAATTCATCTCTTATAAAACTAAATCATGACCCACTTCAGTCATTAATGCATCACATATTTCTATACTTACACGAGCTTGTTTCAAAGCTTGGCGAATTTAAGGCTATTATTACAACAATTCCACACTATTAAAAAGATGAAAAAGTTCCTCTCATTTAATATTCATTTCTACTGTTTTTGTTTACAAGTGTGATCATGTGCAACTTTGACTATTTGGTGCATTAACCATTATTAAATCATTATGCATTATACTTAAACTCTTTCATCTGTCTTGCTTGAGGTCTTATCCTCTAAACAGGAACACACGTGGTCACATCTGAAATATTCAAAAGCTATTTTTCCCTCATTTCTCTCATTTCTTATCACTCTACTTTGCAGGTTTATTATATTTCTACTCCCAAATAGTCATCTCTCGCCATTTTATACTTATTACATAAAGGAATTAAGAAAGGAATGCATATGTTACACATAGGCAGTTGGAAGCATATACAATACATACTATATTTTCAATTGTGTTAAGGGATTTAGTTCTAAGGAAATATTTTTTTAATTAATTGGTGTGTTATTCAATATATTGTATTTTTTTAATAATTAGTGTGTTATTCAATATATTATTCAACTCAGTGGTATGTTGAGTTAGTGTTAGGTCGAAATTGTTTAGGTTCTCATAGGTCTATTCAACATCATAATTGTGGAAAATATTAACAAAGGTTTTTTTGTTTAATTTCAAATCACTCATTTCCCAATTTTAGTGATTTTACTTGTACTATAGCAATTAGCTTGTAATCACTTTTCCTTGCAACCAAGTTCAACTTGTTATCTTTTGGTTGAACAATAGAATTAAAATATACCTTCTAGGGTGATTATAACCTTTAAAAAAAAATTGGTATTGAGTTACATAATTCAATCTCCATATTAGTCTTGCAATTCATCTAATTCACCTACTTATTTGGAACAACAAGCCTTACAACAAGCTTTGTATATTATTCCTTCTTGTCTACAATATGTGTTAGTATTTCAAATTTAGCACCAGCTACTACAAGATTTTTAGCATTCTAATTATTGTCTTCTATGAATGGTATGGATGCCAAAGCCCTCAAATCCTTCAATCAAATCCCCAAATCTATATTTTTAGGATTTGAGTAGATTGTTCTTTGTTATGATTTGTGATGCAAGAGCATCCTTGGTTCATGGCAATCTTGCATCAACCAAAAACATTTTCTTTTCAGTTTGTTTCATGTTTTGCAGTTTGACCATTTCTTTTTGAGTTTCTTTGCATTTTCTCACCAGATCTTGTAGAGCTGGATTTTGTTCGTGGATATGTTCATCTACCTTATCCTAAGTCCGCGGGACTTTTGGATCTTTTTCTAACAAGTTATCGGTTCTGAAATATGAGATAGTTTTCTGGCTTGGAACACTAGAACCGCTTGGACCTATTTGCTATTGGTGAATCTTGTGGATCATTTATGTAGCTCATGAAGCTTCAATTCTATTTGTTTCCAACATTCCCTGGCATCTGGCTAACCTTCCCTTAGGTCTGCACTTCATTATATGGATTTTCTAGAAGGATCTCTTTGGTGGAGGCCGACCTTGTTGTTTTACAAGACGCATCTTGTTCATTGGCATTTGATTCATCTTGGGCTGACGTGGATCATTCTTGATCATATAAATCAATGTAATTTTTCATATGTGAATCAGTTCTTGGGATATAGAATAATAATCATAAGGTTAGGAGGTCTGAAGTTGGCTCACATTCTTGCTTGAGCCTGGATATTGTATTGAGCATGTATGTAATCAGGACAGAGTGTAGAATCTTGTAAGCCCACATGTTGTTGACAGTTTGTAATTGATTTCATGGTATAATAAAGTTTGTTCATGCATTGCCTCCATCACATTATGTTGCTTCTGTTGTGTTAACTCTTGCTACATGGATTGGATTGTTCTCTTTCAGGACCCTCCTACCAGGACTGCACCACTTTGAGATTTGACTTGACTAACAATCAACTCACTATCATTAAATGCTTCTAATATTTTGATCTTTCTTTCTTTGTGCAAGTTATCGATCTTGAATTAAAGGTTCATATTCAGCTACATTGTTAGTGTATCTAAATTCAAGCATAAATGAGAAGTAATATTTTATTTGTTGGGAGATATTAGTATTACACAATCAATGGCACTAGTTTTTTTAATTTCTAGAGACATCAAAACATATCGTCCATATCCCCTTTGTATCTTCTTGAGCCTTCATGAGATTGGGGATAGGAGTGTATTCCTCATGTTTACAATAGTTACCTATCCCAATCTCCTCATCTTTATTACATGGGTCAAACTTGTAAGAATATCCCCATTCATGTAGTAAGCAATTAGGAACCTCTTCCAAGAGAGTAGTAGGTTTATAAACAATATACTCGTCCTCCTCATGTAATGTTCAATTCATATTTATAGGGCTAGGTGTATAGGGTTCGATATGATATTTTTGAATGGGTTACACTTTGATGGTCACTTTTGTACCATATATCATTTTAAATGGTGTAGCATCGTACATTGTACACCTTCAATTAGGGTTGTCCAATTTCACACTTAAGTTAGCACCTACCTTAGTGTGTTGAATCTTGCATTTTTAAATTCCCTTTAGGCATTTACTTAATTAATTTAATTTAATTTATTTTCTTCTTTAATCAATTAATTAATTAAACCCTAATGAGGCCCTATTTCGACCTTCAAGGCCTGATTTCGCATATATAAACACCTTGGATTGACACACTGAGCTAGATTTGACTTTGTAATCACAATACCTTGCGTCCCTAAAAATTTGGAAAAAGGTCAGCCGGAACAGAGTGCGGAATTCTATTCCTGACTTGTTCTCCTTTAATTTCAGGATCATGTTTTGGTGGTATTATAATGTTTAAATCCTGCTTGGTGTGAAAATATATCAATCCCAAGTTGGCCTTATGGTGATTTTAATTTGTGAATTCCCTATATAAGGCATCCCTTTCAATTCATTTTTAATACAATCATATCATATGCAAGCATTATCATCAATTCAAGAGAAAAATTGATTCAAGGATTAGCAAACTACATCAAGACATCTTCAACTTATGTTTCAATTCTGATTTCATGATGGATTTTGTATGATTTATATTGTTATTGCATCAAGATATGAAGGACTTATCCTAAAAGAATTACATCACCTATTGAAATTATAATCATCTACATTTAAGTATTTCAATCTCTTTCCCTGTAAAGGCAAGATTTTCCTGTATATTTCAATTCAATTTCAGTTTCTATTTCAACTGGGGTTGATTCCAAACCCATGGTTTCACCTAAGGAAAACCCATATCCACAATAACATTTCCCTTATTTTTATGTGTAGGTGGAAGAATTGGGAGCCATGCAGGTGGGAAAGGACAAAGGAGACCTAGAAAAAGTGAACTGCCTTTTGTAGGACTTCTGAAGATGCCTCGAGACCAGGGCATCCATCACCTTGGTCCAACAATTTTTCCTGAACTTTTTTCTATGGGCTCTAATCCTCTTCTCTGGCTCAAATCTTGGCTTACATCTCTATTTTATTTCTTGAACATTCTATTTTCATCATTTCATTTCAATCAATTTAGCCTTCAGAATTTTGAACCTAATTTAAACTAACACAATTTCAACTTAAACAAAAGGGGAAATAGGACCTCAATCAACATTCAAATTCTTTCTTTATATAATTGAGGCTGGATCTATTGAGGGTTCATCCTCCTTTTAATATAGTGGTTGATTTGGCTAATTGGTAGTCTTATCCTACTTGGTGAAACCCTACTTCCAAATTATACCATTACATTTTGGTGAACTGAACATTCTTACATCATAATTTCTGATTTATTTTTTCAGATCTAAATTATTTAGGTATTTAAAATTTAAATTTTCATTTACAAGTTCAATTTTCAATTAAATTTTAAAAATTTAGAGGTTTATTTCACAAAAAATCCTAATTTTTAAATTTAAAATTGAACTTTTGGGTTGCTAAAATTTGGATTATTTTGGATCTGAGTGTTTTAAAATTTCAAATTCGAATTCTCGTTTACAAGTTCAATCTCCAATTAAATTTCAAAAATTTAGAGGTTTATTTCACAAAAAAAAAACCTAATTTTTAAATTTATAATTGAGCTTGTGGGTTGCTAAAATTTGGATTAATTATTTTGGATATGAGTGTTTTCAAATTTCCAATTCAAATTTTCATTCAAAAGTTTAATTTTTAATTAAGTGTCAAGAAAATTAAGAGGTTTATTTCACAAAAACCCTAATTTTTAAATTTAAAATTTAGCTTGTGGGTTGCTAAAATTTTCCAAATGTTTTTTAGATTTAGATACATTCATTTCATAGTTTTATTTGAAAAAAAATTGTTTTATGCACTTTGTGTGTTTGCATGCTTTATCTCATTTCATTGCAATAGTTAGCATTTCTTTTCAAAATGTCAAATTACTCTTGTCAAGACTATCATTCCTTGACAATCCATTTACTTATAATGATTATCCTTTCAAAGAAGTATATGGTAGAGAAGAACTTGAGGAGGCTCTTGATGGTTTCCTTTATCCTAAGCCTTCTAAACCTTCCTTTTGCCAAAGTTTAATCAACATAATGCGTAAGCCATTTAGTAGTGACGACCTTGAGGTGATGGATGAAACTCTTGATGACTTCATCCGTCCCTCTAAATCATCCTCTAAATCTCCAACAATCTGCAAGGATATTATCATACATGATAATCTTCTTTATGAACCTTTACCTTCTATCAATCCTATTTTTGAAGCTTTTGTGATGAAATAAGTTGATGTGATTAAAAATACGTGTTATCAAGCTTTACCTTTTATATATGAGGCCTTAATAAACCATGATAATTCCTCTCCTAAATCTTCTCTTGTTCATGAGGATAATTTGGTGCAAGAAAATATTATAAACGCTCATTTTACAACTCTTCCTCTTTAGAATGCAGTTTTGAAAATTGATGTTGAACTTTGTCCCAAAATGTGCCTCTACCATGAAAGTATCTTAAAGCAAGAGGATAATACCATAAACACCTTCCTTGATGTCACTTTACCTTCTATACATGGTATCTCTCCTATAGAAGAAGTGTCGATGGACATTGCTTTACACTCTCCCAAAATTTGGTCCTATCAATGAGAGCACATTGGTGCAAGTGATTGATAGTATAGCCACCTTTCCTAGTAATACCATATCTTCTTTTCATTTCAATAGATTTCACAATATTGATGAAGCATTAATGAGTCATGTTTGTCCTTCCCCTAAATCTTGTCTTACCCATAGAGATACTTTGTCGCAAGATGAAATAATTAGCACTTTCCTTAATTCTCTCCCTTCTAAAAATGTATCCTTAGAGAACAAAGATCCTAATCAAGTCACTACCATTCATGTTTCTAGTTATGAGAAGCCTAAAGCCAAGGAACCTCCCAATATCCTAAATGTGAAAAAGATGCTATGGAAAGACAACTAGAACAAAAATATGGTTTTGAAATACATCAAACATTTAATTCTTGTGTCAAAAATAAAGAACCCAATGTTCTTCTCACTTCTCTTTCTTCCCCCTCTCATCCTAAGAAACACATTGATAATAATCTTGTTTACACTCTCCATGGTATCTTAGTAAAGATCTCCCATTACGACTTGATTCAAACTTCTCCTTCATACCATATCTTCATCCAAGAAGCCTTTCATAAAGTAGTTCCTCATCCTTCATCTAAAAAAAATGATATCACGTTCTCACAAGATGAATTTCCTTCTATAGAGGTAAAAAATAGAGATGATCCCCTTATGATTGCTACTCGCATTTATGATCACAAAATAAGAGGTACTTCAAATTATAATGGGTCAGCACTTAACATTTGTTATGTTGACTTATTAGACAACATAAATTGGGATCATTTTTCTATTCAACCCAATTCTCTTTGTGTTAGTGGCTTTGATAATATTCCCCGAGAGTCACTTGGTATAGTCATATTACCTATCAAAGTAGGACCTATTACTTTACCTAATCCTATTCATGTCATGCCCAGCCATCTTAATTATAACCTTCTTCTAGGTAAAACATGGATATATGCTATGAAAGAAATCCCCTCTACTCTTCATCACACAATAAAATTCATATATCACAATTAAATTCACACAATCAAGGCTAATCCTAGCCCTTATGATTTTATTCATGATGAAGTAGGATGCATTTCTCCCTTTAATACTATGATTCCTTCAACAACAAAATCTCCTATCAATGAAGCTTCTTTAGAAAATAATTGGGGTACATTAGACTTTATGCCTTCCATCAATGGATATAAAATCCCCCAATCTAATAAGGAAGCCTTGAAGGATCCTTGTTCTCATTTATCCAAAAATATTCTAAATCAATCCCAACCTGTCCTTCCAACACATGTCTTGGTGATGATGAGGGATCTTTAGATTTTCACAATAGGAATGAACCCTCTCCTCTAGACATTTCAACATCTATGCATGGACATAATGGATATGGTTTAGGATGTGTGCAAAAAATCTTTGACAGTCATGATAAATCTACACCACACTTTTCCCAAGAAGATCTAGTTTTCCAAAGTCCTCCTTTGTTTACATCCCCTCTTCCATTGTCTAATACATCTATGTCTTCTTACAAATTTTCATCACAACATGAGAATATATTGTATGAGCTTCTTAAAGCCAACTTGATTACTCTCCCTTTAAATAATCAAAGAAATAATCATAATAATTTAATCAACACAATCCTTATTTTTGCAAATATCATCAAATCCATGGCAACTCCACTAATGAATGTCATGATTTAGTGGATAAAATTCAATAACATTGTAAATGGTACCATTCAAATACTAGATGGCAATGAGTTGGACTCTCATATTTTTCCTTTTACTTAACATTTAAGTTCCTATTATTTTTCTCCTCATTATGTGACATTGGTAGCTTTCTTATTAGGGGTTCATTATCATTCATGATGGTGTAATTTCAAGTGTAATCATACTTTGGTAGAAACATAAGACTATTTTTTTTCTTGTCTCAATGGTTGGGGGCCAAGAATAGCCTTCCAAACATCCTTTTTCTCTAAGGACTCACTTTCTCTTTATGAAGTAGGACCTTTATTAAGGATCTCTTATCGATTGTGGAGGTGCATATCCCTATTGAGGATCTCCTTCCTCTTATTGGAACAATTTGTTGAATATTCAAGCAACTCAGAAGGGGGTTGAATCAGTTGATAATAATATTTTCTTTTGACCTTAATTCACAAATCTAGAATAATAAACAAAATTAACAAAACATGAAATCACATGCACGAAATAGATCAGACAAAAGAAACACATTGTAAAGTGGAAAATTTGGGCTTAGTAAATTCACCACATGGAAAGGAGAAATCACTAAGTCAATTTTCTCTTGGAGGACTTTACATTCAAAAGAGGGGATGAATCCACTAGATCCAATCCTAAATGATACAAGGATTGAATACTAAGTAGATTGATTGTGTTTGGAATGTGTTTGACCCTCTTTTGTAAGTTGAATAAGTAAAGTGCTGAAATTGAAAACAAAATAAGCGGAAATAGTGAGCTACAAATTCAAGATTTCATCATGCACCTGGATTTGAGAATTATGAAATGATTTGGAGCTTCTCTACAAAATCTGCCAAAAGTAACAGGGACCATGTGTTCGAACTAGGTCGCCCACCCTCTTGGTCCTCTGAACTTTTCGCGCATTGAAAAGGGATTTTTCCATCCCAACAAATAAAGCTTAATTCTATTGGTACAGCTGGGCACGTATTTTTTGCACGCAAAAAGGAGGAGAAAGGGATTGGGAATAGGGGTTTGCCTAAGTCAAACCCTGGTTTGGAATCAACCTTGAATGAGATACTGCAAATGCTTGAAATAAATGATGGAAAGGTATACCTTTAGATCTGCAATAGATGATGATGATGCTTTGTTTCTTAGATGTAATCATATATGTTGTATGAAATAGTGTGAACATGACAAAACCCTAACACACACATGCTTGTAAATAAATGATGTAATAATTCTCCAAAGTTGACAATTGAATAGTATGTAGCCTTGAGGAATGCTTGATGAAGAAAGCTTGAATGTAGTCTCCTTACCTTCTCCTATTTTTGCCTTATGATTGTATGTGAATGTCTTCTTATGCTTGTATATGAAAATGAGAGGGGGAGAACTCCTTATATAATTTTCTATTGTCAAACTTATCAATTTTCCAACATAGGTCGACATGAGGAATTAACTTCCCACTCAAATTTTGGATAGGGCCTAGGGGCCAAAATGGGTCCCAATTAGGGAGGACCAAGGGGCTATGCAAGGTGCAAAGTGAAAAGATGAAGCTTGGTTGCATGGGGGAGGCATAAACAGGTCTTGATCAAGCATGGGGAGGAGGCCGCTAAGGTGAGGGCCCCAAATATGGTCAAAATTGCAAGGGGTGCAATTTTAGGATGCTACATTTAGCCCCAACATTAGCAAGAGTATGAGCTTACGCAAATACTCACGGTAAAGTAGAAGAAAGAGAGACGAAGAAGATGAAGAATGCGGAGAAAAATAACGAGTATAAGATATTGCTAATCTCGAGGAGCTAAGCCCCCAATCTTAGGATCTCAACTCACTCAAACACATGCAAGGGATCACATGACAAGATAAAAACAAAAAGTCAAACAAAGGAAAAAGGACAAACAAAAGAAAAAGACACAAAAAGATACACAACAAAAGCTAAGTGATGGACTTGAAAAGCACTAAGAGGGGGGGCTGAATCAGTGACACCAAAAATAAAACTACTTCAAACACTAACTAGTAGATGAACTTAACAAATCTTTTAAACACAATGCATGCAATCCAAAATGATATAACAACATCCACAAAAAGTAAAGCATCCACCATAACAAAAGTGTTTGTACGTGGAAAACCCAAATAGGTAAAAACCACGATGAGATGGAACTCACAAGTTAACTATCTGTAGTAATAGATAACTGGCCGATTAAGGTCTACAAAGTCATTGCTAGGAGTGAATCTTGTGAGAGATCCCAAAGCTTGATTAGAAGCTTATATCATGTTAAAGGTGGTACCCTATTAGGAGTAACCTCGGTGGAGGATTTCTAAATCCAAACTAATGGATCACCTTGTTAAAGGATTTATTCATTGAATCTTTTTTAGAGCTTAACCAGTTAGGGAATTTGATTCTATTGTAATTGTTAGAAAACAGCAAGAATGGTTTGATCTGTTCTAAGTAGCACAATACTTGCTTAATCAGATCCTTCTAAACATATTCAGCACTGCTCTTCTGCATACTCTACAACTTAACTCTTTTTACTTTCGCACATAACATAACACTTTTCACTCTCTTAAATAATTCATTGCGATGTCAATATACAGACCTTATGATTTCATGTCAGCCTTAAGAAATCATAACACAATTTCCTAGGTACAGTGTATCTAGACAAGTGATCATAACTCATCACAAAAATTGTCGCCAAGCAGTCGGTGCAAGTAACTCATCACAAAATTACCAGATACCAGTTGGAACAATCAAATACCGGTTTGAATAAAACATATGAACCGTTGTCCTTAAATATCTTCTTGATCTCCATCTTGATCTTCATCTTGATGTCAATTTAGTATAATCACAAACTGTATCTTATGCACATACCGGTTGACACAAAGTACCGATTAGAGATAAACCTCTTAGTATAACCTCTAACATACCGGTTGACAGAGTAAACAATTGAAGTTACACCGGTAGTCAATATAATCATGTGTGTGTAAGAGTGTTTCATCAATGACAACAAATGATGAATATATTACAATCATCATCAAGCCAACAATCTCCCCCTTTGGCATTGATGGAAACACTTAGAAAAATTTATAGCAATACCGCTAAGTGTGCATACACAATAGATTTACACATTTACTCATGGTCCCCCTTAATGCATACATTATACAAAATTTTCAAAAACACATACATATTTCTACTCCCCCTTTGACAACAATGCCAAATTGAAATATATATATATATATATATATATATATATATAATTTGTATCAAAGTGTTCAGCATATACAACAATAACTTAAAAGTTCATGCATTATCTAATCTCATAAAAATATCATTGTAGCTCTTCTTCATCTCTGACAAAGCATTTTCCCATGATTCCAATATGTTCTAAGTATACTCAAATGTAGACATCAGTTGTGAATAATTCTTCCATTTAGTCCAGTGTGCAAGTTTCAGGGGTTGCTAGGATAGCTTCTGCATTGGAGTGGGCTATCTGAAGTATGTCTACCTATGATGTGAGCTTACTTTTGAGTTCTTTAAGAGAGTGGAGTCTCTTTTCCTTCTCATTATCGTAGATGTCCAGTCTGTTATGCAAATCATCTACAGATTTGCTAAAGGCAAGTATAGAGTCCTGGAGTGGGACATATCCTTTCCAGTTCTTGCTCTATTTCAATTTGTCTATTAGAAATGTCAGAATAAAAGAAAGTAACATTGGAGATAGAGGCAAGATACTTTCCTCCCATTTCAATAGATTTACTCAAGAAACTTTTATTCTGTGATAGAACCATTTTGCCACTATCAATATCCTTTGCCAATTTTTCTCCATATTTCTTTTTGTTACTCTTTTTAGCATACAGTTGAGTAGCATCTTCTAGTGACTTGATTCGATCAGGTGCATTTGCAACTAACTGACCAAGTTTGCTAATAGGTGTAGATAGATGTATTGTAGATGTTTCCGGTAGCAAACCAGATAAATTGTATACTGCAGTCTGAATTGTTTCATCTTCAACCCTTTGCTCTTTCAATCTCTTCTTATGTGCTCTAGATTCCATGACATTTGCAATCTTCATCATTTCTAATGCACTCATATTGTTCATATCCATAGGTCCTAAGATACTTAGAGAATCATCATCGTCTTCATCGAGTTGTTTCTGCTTTGCTGGTTCAGAGGATACAACCTTAATTATTATTTTCTCAGTATTCTTCTTCATTTCCTTTTCAGACGATTGTGTGACAACAATTTTAGTAGGCTCCTTCTGAATAACTTCAATGACTAGTGGAGATTGGGGTTTCTCCAGTTGTTCTATTGCTGGTGGGTTGTCCACTTTTAGTTGAGTTGTTGATTGCTCAACTAAGGTAACCTGTACATCAGCATTTGCAGGAAGCTCCATATCTGGTGCAGTGTTATCTCCATATATGTCAACTGTGTCTTGAACATCATCAACATGAATATTGGAATCATCCTTTTTCTTGAGAGGATAGACCTCATTAGCTTGAATAATCTCTTCTTCATCCATTTCCAGTCAATTAACATCATCAGCAACATTATCCTCATTCATAGAGGATTGGATGAGTTCTTCCATTTTTCTGGTTTCATGGGCTATTTGATGGGTCTCAATTTCAACAATCGCCTTCTTTCCACTGAGTAACTTCAATCTTCTTGCTTTGAATGTAAACTGAGATTTGTCTCAAGTAACTAAGGCACTAATATCATCTTTAGAAAATTCAAAGAAATATTGTACAAATACCTCATCAATGATTTCTTTTTCTAATTTAATAGCTTCCTCCCATTTATTCAAAAGAATAGTGTACAAAGACTTTTTGATATCCTTTTCTAGTTCATGTGGATATCTATTGTAATGACATGGATGAGTGATTACCTATTGAATCACTTTCTCTTTCTCATTTTCAATGAAGGAATCAAAGTGCTCTTTTACATTGTCAAACCTATTCCTCCTTAGTGTCTTCATTGTTCTTTCAAAATGGGTTTCTGGCTTGAAAGATGCTATATCAATAGGCACAGTTGCTTTTGGCACTTCCTTAGCCTTCTTGGATATTTTGCCGGTTGTTTTTGCCTTCTTTAGTTCTTCATCAAAATTCGTTCCCTGAGACTCTTGTTGCAAAATTAATTTTTTACCTCTCTTCTTTGTCTCCTTCCTAATATATACTTTGGGTTTTGGTTCCTTTTTGGTTAGGACACTCCGGGTAACCCTAGTACTCTTTATTGTTGGAGATGCTTCATCATATTTTTTATTCTTTCATCTTGCACTTTTAACAGGTGTAGTACTGATTTGTGCAAGTGCATCTTGGACTACCACAATGTCCAATTTTTCCTTCTTTTTGTCTTTAGGAGATGCTAATAGAGTATTAGCATAACCAACCAGTAGATCATATTTTACCTCATAACTCATGTCTTCTATTTCTTCCTCTCTTGGCTCAATTGCTTGCATCAAGAAAAAGTCAGTGGTAACAGTGAAGATTATGTCTTTTTCAAAGTGTTTTATCACTTCTTCCGGTAGTCTCATTCTCATACTGATCTTCTTTTGAAACTCATTGAAATACTTATTCATGGCTGCGAGGAAAGTATTCTTTATAGCCTTGATGTTTTTCTTAATTTGTGCGGAGACCAATGAGTCCTTCGACCACTCAATGTCTCCAATTCCTGGTAGAAAGTTCTAAAAATAAAAGAATAATCCAACCAATAGTTGACCAAACTTGAATTTCAAATTGCTGTCCTTTTTTACAGATTGCAAATTCAAAAATAATTGACTCTTGATTGCTTCACAAAAATCATAATTTGCATTATCAACAATCATTCTATGAGCTATATGAACTGTTGCTGAAGGAACACTATTAAGTCTACTAGAGTAAAATACTTGGTAGCCTATTGCCATTGCTACTAATTTTACTGCAAGGTGTTTAATGTTGTTCATGGAAAAAGCACACCCATAAAATGTAGAACTGGTTAAGTTGAAGACAGTATCCTTAGAAATTCTCCTTAACTCAGGTACTTCACCGGTTGAGAAATAACTAGTCACAGCCTAAATGGCTTCCTTTGTAATTGTGTGAGCTCTTTCTAAATACATGTTTTCTGCATGAAATTGACTCAAAATGATTATGATATGTGCTTCTTTGAAATCTTCAAGAAAATAAGCAGCATTATAAAAACCCTTTTCAAAATCCCTAGCATACATTGTCTTAATCTTACCGTTCTCATCACAGAGCGATTTCAACTATGTGTATATGTATAGAGATCCTAGATCTTCTATCTTATAGTCAATATAGCTAGATAAATCTCCTTTGATCAAGACACCGCTCGAGACTTGTGACAATGCATTATATGACACAATTTGTTCTGCCTTTACAGCTTCCATAGGCTCAGAAGTGATCATTAACCTCTCTGCACTCTTTGATGTCGATGCCATTACAGATATACAAAATTCGAAGTAGAATATTCAAGGAAAATACCTAGATTCATACACATTGCCCTGTTTACTAGTTGAAATTCCCAAGTGCACACCAATTCGACCTTCTGCAACCTTCAATTCAACTTAATTTCACAAATCATAAAACAATTCGGTAATTAACAGCAAAATAATCTTTCTCAGTTCAGCAAGCACTCCAAATTTCTTTCTTGAATGCGTTAGGGTAAAAATGACTAAGTAAAACTCGCTTTTATCCTTTTTACCTACTGCATTAAATGCTCGCCCGTTAGGGTTACAAACCCTAATTTCATCACTCAAGGGGAAAACTGGTTGATAACATATTGACAAAAAATTACCAAAATTTCATGTTTCAAAATTCTTTTCCCGCTCATTTTTCACAAGGGGTCCGGAGGTATTTTAACCATTAAGCTCCCCTTAGCCATATTAAAAAGGCTTAAGTCACCAGTGCAAGGTTCTCTTCACTGGGTGAAGGAAGAGTTTCTTCTCCAAGTGAGTCATCACTTTTCTTCTTCCAAATCCAATTCAATTCCTCTCTATTTTTTTCAACATTAACTTTCTACTTTCCTTTCTGATCCTTAGAAGAATTGACCGGTTTTCTATTTTTGGATCTACAAAATTTTACTACGTGCCCCGGTTTGTTATAGTGATAATAGGCCATACAAGATGATCTCCAAGGTCCTGCATTTGCTCTTCCTATTCTTCTTCTATAGTTCATAGCCACATGACCAAAGTTACAGATGGTGCAAATAATATTTGTTACCTTTTCCATCTCAAATGGACTAAACCGGTTGTTGTAGGGTCTTTGCCAGTTCAAATTTACCCAGTTTGCAAAGTTACTCATCCGGTCACTATTTGGTCTTGGATGCATGTGTGGTACAAGATTGTTTGCTCCATATCTGCACTCAATGGACCTATGTCCATACAATCCACATGTGAAGCAATGACCTTCAAATTTCTTGGACATATACCTAGCATTAGTATTGTAACTTGTATTTCTATTAGGTTTGTCTCTACAAACATTTGTAGTGTAACCAGGTTTATGGCAAACAAAACAAACAGGTTTAAAGACCTTCTTACCGGTAGGCTTATTGATCTTAGGAGAAGATTTGTTCTTAGGATTGTTTCTCTTTGGACCAGAGGATTCATCTTTTTTAGTTGTGTGAAAACCAAGTCTAGAGATATCACCCTTCATTCTTCGTGATTGAATTTGTTCTTCGAGCATGGCAGAACTTCTATTGAACTTCTCCAATTTCTCATTGGCTTCAATAAGCTGTTTGGTGAGATCTTCATTATGTTTTGACAGGTTCTCTCTCAGAGATGATGCCAGTTCAAGATCTAGTTGCAGGTTCTCCTTTTCTTCTCTTTCAGAAATCAAATGCTCTTGCATAGTGACACTTTCCCATTTGATCTTTGTAATCTCTTGATCTGTTTCCTTGATAAGATCTTCAAGAGCTCTTCTGGCTTCCAACTCCTAACTCATGCGGATAGTGAGACCTTCTAACTCTCTCATCAGATTCAGTTTCTCACCGTTTAACTTTCCAACTTCCTCTGCTAAAGCATCAATATTGACTTCATATGAAGAACTATTATCAGATATCTCTAATAGTTGTTGAGTGACCCAAAATCACCAACAATGCATACACTCTTTTATGTATCCTTTTTCTCAAGTCTTGCCCTAAAATTTTTCCATGTGTCCCCAACGCCTATTGCATATACCTACAATTCTACATTTCAAGCGTATGATTTATACTATCATAAACAGAAACAAAAAAACATGACCATTTTGTAGGAAATGTCAAGGAAAAAGACCCCCAATATGAGCATGCCCCCTCCGCAAATCATATTTTTGAATAGACAGTCTTAATTTGTTTCCTGAATAAATTCTTGTCTAATAACCTTGTTTATAACAATGTCCAATTGAGAAGGGGATTGCATAAGATCAAAGGAATTAGAAAGGAAAATGTAAATTAGTTGGGAAGGATAAAGAATTCTCCTTGCCTGCAGGAAGAGGATTTATTTCCCAATAATTTTTTTGACGCTCCTCTTGAACTATAAGCAATGAATATTAAAGACTTGCCCTAGTCGGTCATCAGTGATGTGATCCTTGAATGGTTGCTCCCAGTCTTCCACTACAATACAAACCCTATAATTTATGGACAAGTACTCCATCGTTGCACAAGAATTGGCAATTGGGAGCTCCCATGTTTCAGAAGATGATGAGGCATTCTGCATGATGATCATTGTATCTTGTTGTGGAAGCTTACAAACCCTTTCAAGTCTTAAAAATTTCAATGCATGAGCGATAATATTAGTCTCGTGTCACCTTCTTATTTACTTGATATGAAGATAGCTTGATAAAACTTTTCACATAATGAAGAGTTTATTCGTATGTATATTCATAATGAAAATCATCGCATGAAGCCAATTGAAATTTTGCACATGCAATCATAGGATTACAAAGGCAATTCACATCAAATAATCCCTAAAAACTAGAGATAAATCCACACTCAAATTAATGATAAGATTAAAGCCCCTTAATGTATGTGTTGTCCTTTCCTTTATCCATTAAGTTGTAGCCCTTGGCAAATATGAAATCATATCGTCCATTACCATAGATGCTAAATTTGGTGAGTTTGTTGGCATTTGCATGAAGATTGCATTAATGATATGTTATGTTGTCATTCATGTCAATTAAATGGTAATGATATTGTTGATATTTTTGTACTGATGTTTTCTAACCAGTAGGAATAATTTGTGGAGTAAAATGGTATTGCTATGTATTGGAGAGTTGAACTGATAAACCCTACCTATTGATTTGATAAACCCTAACCGATTAAGTTTGGTGAATTGGTTATATTGGTTTATGATCTGACAATGAGCAGTAATGATTATGACATGTATGATTATTGTATGAAGAGAGTTTCAAAGTGATTGGCATGTTGATGAAATGGTTTTTGTCTGGGGAATGAGCAAGTATATTGCATGTAATGCAAAGCACATGATGAGTTACTAAGTTCGATGAAGCAGTATTCAAGGAGCGGTTGAGATTTTCTTGATTGATGTGCAGATATTGTTGTGTAATCCAATGGTCATACTTGAAACGACTTGTTTGTAATCTCTATGAGAGAATTAGGTTTTTGTTGTGTTATCTACCTAATTGATTTGTTTATAAGGTCGATGAGTTGTTTAGTTTTAGAGTTGGCAAAGTTTTAGTTGAGTGTCTGGTTGTTGAACCAGATGGTGTATCTGCAGTTTGAGTAAAGGAAGATAGGAGCATGAAAAGGATTTGAACAAGCAAGTATAGTGCTATTCAAATAGATCAGCAAACTCCTATTGTTTTCTAACAATTACAATAAATTGAAATCTCCTAACCGGGTAAGCTCTAACAAGCTTGGTGCTATTCAAATCCTCTAACCAAGTGATCCATTAGCTTGGATTTGAAGTCCTCTATCGAGGTTACTCCTTATAGGGTATTGCTTCTGAAAAGGCATTATAGTCAATCCCTTAACCTGGTGGTCCCTAACAGGATTTGTTCTTAACAAGACTTTTGTAAAGCTTTAATAGGCTAGGCTCCTAACAGGGCGAACTTCAGAAGAGTTTAGATAGTTATCTTGTGAGTCTCATCTCACCGTTGTTTTTCCCATTTGGGTTTCCACATCAAAAATATTGTGTCAAGTGGTGAATTTTTTTGTGGTTATGTTCTTATGGTTGATTTGCTTAGCTACTTAATCCATTTTGATAAATCATGATAACCGGAAGCATTCTGAAATGAAGTTTTACTTATGTTAGTAAAAGCATTTCAATGTTTATGAGTTTGAAGTTGTTTACTATCAGTTTGTTGTAATAGTCAACCAGTTTATCTTGAGGGTTTTTATCTTGATAGTGATATTGCATTGATAGTTCTATGTTTACTTTGAGAGATTGATTTTGAGATTGGTGAAGTTAGTGTCAATTTTTCTATCTTTTGATTCACCCCCCCTTCTCAGTAGTTGACTGGATTCTTATTCTTTCATCATACCATTAGAGTCTACTAGGTCAAGATCAAATATTAGCAAGTCCACTTCAAATTTATCACATCCCATATTAGCTAAGCAGTCTACTAATTTATTACCTTCCCTGTAAGTATGTGAAATTTGGTAGTTTTCAAAAGAACCAAGGAGAGTCCATATTTGAATTAATATGTATTTAATCTGCCAGTTGAATGATTGTATGTTTCTACAAGCATTTATTATTAAATTTGAATCTCCCTGAATATGAATATTTGAAAAACCCAATCTTTTAGCCATGGTTAAACTAGATAGAAGAGCTTGTGCTTCTGCAACATTATTTGTACCTAGAGGAAGAAAAGAAAATTTAAAATATTTCAACTTTCCCAAATGATCTCTAATGAAAATACCTATTCCTAGATTACCATGAGAACATCTGTCAAAGTTAATCTTCACAAAATTCGAATTTGGAAGTTGTCATTTGATACAGTTTATATCAACTTTTTGTATGTTTTCCTTTAGGAATCCATTAGCTGCTAAAACTTAAATCTGTTTCCATTTGTTCAAGATACTAGCATCCCATGAGGTGAAAAGATATAATAATTATGAATGGAAGTAAGAACAAATTTAATAAGAAGGATACGACCTGACAATGAAAGTCATCTAGCTTTCCATGTTGAAACTCTACTTTTGATCCTTTTAATAACATTGTTCCAATGAGTTTTATTTGTACCCATAAAGAAAGGAATACCTAAGTATGTAGAAGGGGCTTCTTCTAACTTGAAGCCTAGGATTTTGACAATCTTCTTTGTAATCACAACATTTGTATTGAAGATATATTTTTTATTTATGAGCATTTATTTTATGTTATGAGACTGATGTGTATAATTCCAAAGTCTATTTGATTTGTTTAGCTTTTGAATAGGCAAATATCCAAAAAGTAGAGTATCATCTACAAACAAAGTATGAGTAACTGTGATAGATGTACTTGGAATTTGAGGTCCCTACCAAATACCCTTTTCATTATGTGCTTTAATCATCTTTTTGAAAGCTTGTACCAGGATAATGATTATAAAATTAGAAAGAGGGTCTCCTTGTCTTACTCCTTGAGTTGCTGCAAAAACACCTGATGGCATCCCATTAATAATAATTGACAAAAATGCACCTAAGATGCATGATTTAATCCATTTACACCATTTGTCTGAGAATCAAAATCTATGGAGAACTTTTAAAAAGAATGACCAATCCACCCTATCATATGCTTTCATCATATCCAATTTAACTATTAAAGATGGAAGATGGCAAGTGTGTCTTGAATGGAGAGCCTCATGAGCTACTAATGCCCCTTCCATTGTCTCTCTACTTGGGACAAGACCTCCCTTCTGAGGGGAAATAATGTTTGGAATTAAATGTTGCAACCTCAAATAAATGGCCTTTGTGAAAATTTTGTAAGCTGTATTACAGAGAGATATTGGCCTAAAATCTACAAAAGTCTTAGGTTCTTTGAACTTTGGTATGATTGCAATATTAGTGACATTAAAAAAATTTAATATTGATGAACTTCTCTTTGACTCCTCCAAAGTTGCCAATAAATCAAAACTAGTAACATCCCAGCACTTTTGAAAGAAGAGGGCAGTAAAACCATCAGGGCTTGAAGATTTATTAGGAGTTAGGGAGAACACTACCTTATGCACTTCCTCTATAGTGAAGGGTTTCAAAAGGTCATAATTATCCTGAGGAGTTATGATTTGAGGAATGGAATCAAGTAATTCTTGTTCTTGATTCACATCTGGAGGAGGAGAGGAAGGTGGTGCCAAAAGTCTCTTAAAAAACTTGACTCCTTCTTCTCACTTAATTTTAAAATTTAAATTGAAAATAGATCTAAGATTGTAATTTTGATTCTCAATTAGAATTAGAAACAAATTTGAGGAGGGAAAATTCAAAATTTAAACAACCCACAAGCTCAATTTTAATTTTTTTTTAAATTAGGGTTTTTGAAATTAACCACTTAATTTTAAAATTTGACTTGTAGATGAAAATTTGAATTTGCAAATTGAATTAATATGGAAATAAAAAATAATTAGTCCAAATTATACAAATCACAAGCTTAATTTTGAATTTTAAAATTAGGGTTTTAGTGAAATTAACCTCTAAATTTTTAAAATTTGCAAGGAAATCAAACTTGTAAATGAAATTTTGAATTTTAAATTAAATACACTCAGATTTGGAAACAAAATTCAGAATTAATGGTGTAAGGAGCCGGTTTCACAAAAATGTAAACTGGAAAATTTGGGCTTAGTAAATTCACCACATGGAAAGGAGAAATCACTAGGTAAATTTTCTCTTGGAGGACTTTACATTCAAAAGAGGGGATGAATCCACTAGATCCAATCCCAAATGATACAAGGATTGACTACTAAGTAGATTGATTATGTTTGGAATGTGTTGACGCTTTCTTGTAAGTCAAATAAGTAAAGTGCTGAAATTGAAAACAAAAATAGCGGAAACAATGAGCTCCAGATTTAGGATTTCGTCATGCACCTGGATCTCATAAGTATGAAATGATTCAGAGCTGCTTTGTTAAATCTGCCAAAAGTAGCAAGGATTGTGTGCTCAAACTAGGACATCCACCATCTTGGTCCTCTAAAATTTTTGGATTTTAAAAATCATTTTTCATCTCTGCAAATAAAGCTTAATTCCAAAGGTATAGTTGCACAACTATTTCCTGCACACAATTTTGGAATCAACCTTGAATAAGATACTACAAATCATTGAAATAAATGATGGAGAGGTATACCTTCAGATCTGCAATAAATGATGATGATACTTTGCTTCTTAGATGTAATCACATATATTGTATGAAATGGCATGCATGTGACAAAAAACCTAACACACACACCTTCTTGTAAATTAATGATGTAATAATAATCCATATTTGATAAATAAAGAGTATACAGCCTTGAGGAATGCTTGATGAAGAAACCTTGAAGGTAGTCTCCTCGCCTTCTCCTATTTTCGCCTTATGATTGTATGTGAATGTCTTATTATGCTTGAATATAAAAATTACAGGGGAAGACCTCCTTATATACTTTCCTATTGTCAAACTTATAAATTTTCTGACATAGGCCAACATGAGGAATTAACTTACCGCTCAAATTTGAGATAGGTCCTGGGGGCCAAAATGGGTCCTAATTAGGGAGGACCAAGGTGCCAATTTGGGCCAGGAACAAGGGGCAATGGAAGGTGCAAGGTGAAAATATGAACCTTGGTTGCATGGGAGAGGTATAAATATGTCTTGATCAAGCATGGGGAGGAGGCCGCTAAGGTGAGGGCCCCAAATACAGTCAAAATTGTAGGGGGTGCAATTTTAGGATGCTATAAAAACCAAGAAGGGAAAAACCAAGGAGAATACTAATTCTCAATTTATAAACACTGAGTAAGGTTAGACCTATTAAGGTGATTTTTACAAAGGATGGCTCACTGCCAACATGCTCAATGCAGGTGAGCTCACTTCCCTAAAAGGTTCACTACAAAAGAAGAAAGAAAGATAAAGAGAATACACCACAAAAATATAGTCTGGACTTCCAAAACTGCTTACGGTGATAATCCACAACACTGACTCCAAACAATGATTGGATTCCTTAAATCTCATCGAACCACACTCCTACATATACTATCTCCAAAAAAACATAATTCTCAATATTGCCTAAGACAAAGATCTAAAATAGGTCTCCACTAAATATTATAGTGGTGGGAAGGAATGAGAAGTAGACCATATTACACCGTTCCTCATCGAACATATCAACATGCTGCACATACATCACCAAAGTAGGACCCAAAAACACATCTAGACGTTATGTTACACAACTTCAATATTTGGTCCAAAACCTTGAGCTCCAGACCAATTCGGACCCAAAGATAACACTGAATAGCATCTTCTAAAACATTAAAATCATCCAGTAAAACTAGGAAACCTCCAAACGCACAACATTCCTTAATCAAACTCTTCTTCCCAACATAGCACATCCAAACTTAATGTCGACCACGAGATTTGACATCAATGACAACACATAATATAATGCTAACACGAGTATCTCTAATGAAGATCTTATCCTTGCCTTATAAGTGCATGTCCTTAATTGGACCTCTTCCTTAGTGCTATAGGTCTTTAATCATTCATCAAAATCTTCTCTTTATTGAGTGGTATCTTTTATAATAAACCATTCTATATTGTGATATGCATCCCTACTAAGGATATTTTGCTTATTTTAGAAGATTGTTTATTTTATAAATGATTTCTCTTTGTTGTCCTTGTCTCCACGCTTGGGGAGATAGAATAACATTTCAATTCTCTCTCATTTTCCAAATATTGCATTTTTCCTTTATTGAGATGCATCTTTCATAATTTGATGTTATTTCTTATGAGTTTGTGTGCATTCCTTGTTTGAAATGGTGCATCTTTTATGAAAAATCTCTCCTTAATGAAAGTGGGCAATCCTAAGAATCCACTTTGGAGAAGGTGTTTATTCTTAGTTATCTTATCCTTCCAAGATGTCATCTTTATTAAGCATGTCTTTAACTCTTGGAGGTAGATATCTTTATGCAAAGATATCTTCATCCTTTGTTAACCATACATCCCTCAAAAAGATCCCTTTACACTTGTTCCAAGATATCTCTTTTACAATTATCTCTTCCTTTCTTTAAGAAATGAAGCCTATTCAGGAGTATTTATTTCTAGATTGGAATGCATGAATTGTTGATTAGTGGATATCTCCTTCATGTTGAAGGTGGGTGTCCTTATTTCTATTTACCTTAAGATATCAAAATAGGACTATGTTAACATCTTAAGGAGGGGCATATATGTGGCCTGCTAGTTGCATTTTTTTATTATCGATTATCAATATGGGATTGTGGCATACTCATGTTTCATCCCTATTCTTTCCATCATTTATGGTATTATTGCATTCTCATTCTTAATCTGCATTTCATTTATCAACATGGGATTGTTTCATTCTCATGCTTCACCCTTATTAATGCATCATTTGTCTTATATGGAAAGTTCATTCTCAAAACCAAACAAAACAAAGTCTTACATGAGTTGCTTCATGCCCAAAACCAGACATCAACATATGCAATAGGGTGAGTGGAGCTAGCAAAATATAGCTAGACTATCCTGACTCTCCTCCCCAACATGGATCACCGAGCTTGATGCATCATGCTAGCCCATGAAATTCATGTCCCTTCTTTCTCTCCCATGAACCCATAGCATAACACACATTTGCTAATGTTGGATCATGGTTTCTTGTGCTTTCAAATGGTGTATATTCTTTCTATAAATCCACTTGTGTTCTTCAATAATATGCCAGGAATGATATTAGCAGTTGAGACATTTTGATTATCGAGGTCTCATCAACTAGTTGACTTGGAGATTTGTGTTTTAATACTAACATTGTTTTCTCTTGATTATACTTGAAGGTTACTTGCATGGATTCATAGGATCCTATGCTTGGGGGCTTGATCATCCCTCATTATTATCATATCCCTAGTTTGTCTTTCTCTCAGATGATTTATCCCTCATCTTTATACTTTCCCAAGAGTATGATCATAAGCTCATACTCTGCTAAAGTGGAGACTGAATTTAGCATCATAAATTACCCACCCTTGATTAGGGTTGTCCAATTTCACACTTAGGTTAGCACTTGCCTTAGTGTGTTGCATCTTTAATTTTTAAATTCCCTTTAAGAATTGGATTAATTAATTTAATTAAATCTAAATACCTCTTTTAACACTTCACACATCATTAAATTGGGCCCTTACCCCTAAGTGTGCCCATTTTTATTTTATCTTCTTTAATCAATTAATTAATTAAACCCTAATAAGGCCCTATTTCTATCTTCAAGGCTTTATTTCACATATCTAAAAACCTTGGATTGATGCACTGAGCTAGATTAAACTTTGTAATCATGATACCTTGCATCCCTAAAAATTTGGAAAAAATTCAATTGGACTAGAGCGTGGCATTCTGGTCTCGACTTTTTCTCCCCAAATTTTGGAATCATGTTTTGGGAGTATTATAATGGTTAAATCCCAATTAGTGTGAAAATATATCAATTCTAAATCATCCTTATGGTGATTTTAACTTATGAAATCCCTATATAAGGCATCCCTCTCAATTCATTTTTCATACAATCATATCATATGCAAGCATTATCATCAATTCAAGAGAAAATTTGATTCAAGGAGCAGCAAACTACATCAAGACATCTTCAACTTATGTTTCAATTATGATTTCATGATGGAATTTGTATGATTTAAATCATGTTATTGTATCAACACATGAAGGACTTATCCTAAGAGCATTGCATCACCTATTGAAGGTATAATCATCTACATTCAAATATTTCAATCTTTTGCCCTCAAAATGGCAAGATTTTCCAATACATTTCAATTCAATTTATATTTCTATTTCAATTCAGGTTGATTCCAAACTTGAGGTTTTACCTAAGGCAAACCCCTATCCATAATAAAATTTCTCTTCTTTTTGTCTGTGGGTGGAAGATTCAAGATCCATGCAGGTGGGAAAGGATAGAGGAGACCAAGATAAAGTGAACTGCCTTTTGTAGGACCTCTGAAGACACCCCAAGACTAGGGCGCAACAGAGAGGCCAGGGTGCTGGAGGAGGACCAGGGGGGCCATCATCTCGGTCCAAAAAAATTTCTTGAACTTTCAGGTATGGGCTCTGATCCTCCTCTATAGCTCAGATATTAGCTTACAACTGTGTTTGATTTCTGCAACATTTTATTTTCATCATTTCATTTCAATAGATTTAGCATTCACAATTCCAAACCTAATTCAAGTTACACAATTTCAACTCAAACAAAAGGGGAAATAGGACCTCAATCAGCATTCAACCCCTTTCATAATAGAATTCAAGTTAGATCTATTGAGGGTTCATCCTCCTTTTAATGTAGTGGTTATTTTGGCTAATCGGTGGTCTTATCCTACTTGGTGAAACCCTAGTTCCAAATTATAACATTACAAATAGAATGTGAGACTAATCACAAGATAGGTACCCACCAAATTTTGCTATCAATTATTTGTAAAAGTAGATGAAAAATAAAGAAATCAAGTCCATGACTAATATATCTTGAAATACATTTCATCCAAGACATCCATGCAAGATTAATTTCAAATCCTTAATGACCCCTACAATCTTAACAATATTACCATCTAGTTGTACCACTCCCTTAGACACAATATAATATTTAATTGCCAATTATTTTCTTTTGCATAATAAAGCTATTATCCCCTAAATCTATCATACAATTATGAACTTTATGATGTCCAAAAATTAAGGAGATATAAAATGGAGTTGGATTACTAATTTTACTTGAGTTCACCTCTTCTTTAGGTTGAAATACAATTGTTGGAGATTTTATTCCCTCTTTTGCCACCATTTCATCTAACTAATTTATATCTTTTAGTTCTTCTTGAAAAAAACCCCTTTGAGACGAGATGGAAAGTGCCTTGCATGTGGTGGCATTTGTCTTAGCCTTAATTATTGTATCCATAATATTAAAACAAGGGTAACTAACATTTTAGAAAACCTTTCTATTAGAAAGATCCAACTTCATTGAGTGGTTGATTGGAGATTGATCTTATGCTTTGTTACCCTTGACACCATCCTAATTTGGTTGTATCATAGTTGTCTTAACTATTGAATCTACTTCTATAGTCCCTTGAAATGGTTAGGAACCTGAAACCTTACTAATTAATGAATATGTTCCTCCCTCCATTTCTCTTTTTTCGATTCTTTTTTTAACCACTATTAATATTTGGTTTATTGGTCCATATAAATTTGTGCCACTCCAATTGACCAATGTGGAGTCTCTTGGCATATGATATTTCCTATTTGAAATTAATTAACTAGCATCAAATTAAGGTCTTGAATTGGATGGTTCATTTTGAACCACTGGAGTGTATCCAAGACTTTTGTTTCTTGTGATTCAACTTCATTCTACACTTGATAAATTTGAATTGGGACCCCTAGATAGACAAGAAGTTGAGCAGATCTCATCCATCTCTAATTTTTCAAAAGAGGAGGAAGAACCTCCAACTCAACTTGTTCTAGGGTCTATATGATATAGAAAAGCACTTGAAAGGTATTCAACTAATGATTGGAGATTTATTTTTTCTTTGAATACTAATATGGATGAACCTAGATTTGTAGAAGAGGCATTAGGTGTGAATGATGTAAAATCCTAAAAAAATGATATTGATGAAGAAATTGCAACATGAAAATGAATGCCACATGAGATCAAATACCAATTACTAAAGGATGAAAAACTATTTATTGCAAATAGGTGTTCAAAATGACACATATCCATTAGATTTTTTCTCCTATTGCAAAAATGGTGTTGATTATTGAGAGATATTTCTCCTATTGTAAAAATGGCATCCATTAGATTTTTTCTTTATATTGTTGCTTCCTATGATTTAGAGGTTGAGAAAATGAATGTGAAAATTGCTTTCCTTCATGGTGATTCAAGGAGGAGGATAACTATATGACATAGATAGAGAACTATGTGGTAAAATGTAAAAGTAATTTGGTTTGTAAATTGAATAAATCTTTGCATGGCCTCAAACAGAGTCATAGGATATGGTACCAAAAATTTGATACATATGTGTTCAATTTGGGATTTGAGCATTCTAAATTAGATCATCATGTTTATTATAAATCTGATGGCGATAAATTCTTATACATTTTATTATATGTTGTTGATATGTTCTTCATTAGTAAAGGGGAAGGAATGATTTTATAAATAAAGTCTCAACTTCCAACTAAATTTAAAATGAAAGATCTCAGTGCAACTAGAAACACATTCTTGGGATGGAAATTAGAACAGATAGAGTGAACAAAAAGAAATGGATAGTCCAAAGTAAGTATGTGAATTAAGCTTTATAGAGGTTTAACATGCATGATTGTAGACCACTATGTGATCCTTTTAGAGTTGGAATAAATTTATCTAAATAAAATTACCCTACATCTATATTAGAGATAGAAGACATGTGTATAGTATCATACTAGAGTACAGTTGAAAGTTTGATACATGCTATGGTATGCACTAGACCAGACATTCCCCAAGTAGTGGGAATCCTTTCTATATTTATTTCTAATTATTGAAGAGTTCATTGGAATATACTTAAAATAGTCTTCAAATATTTGAAAGATACATCAAAGTATTCTTTGTACTATCATGGTAGTTTGATAGGATATGAGATTTCCATTGATATTCATTGTTATGTGGATTTAGACTAGGCAAATGATATTAAGAGCAAGAAATTTGACAGTTCTTATATTTTTACTTTATTTGGTAGTGAAATCAATTGGACGAGTAAGTGATAGACCCTAGTTTCTTTTTCCACTATTGAAGTCGAGTATATGGTAGCCATACATGCATATAAAAAACCTATTCAACTTAATAGATTGTGTTTAGATATTGTAATAAAAGAAGGTGCAATGATAGTTTATTTTGATAGTTAGAGTGTGATCTACCTAGCTAAGAACCTGACATTTCATGCTAGGACCAATTACATTGAGGGTCAATGTCATTTTGTTAGATATATGGTTGAGGATGCCAAGGTGAAGCTTGTTAAGGTAGATACTTTGATTAATGTTGCACTCTTTAACTAAGGTTGTCAACATAGAGAAGTTTAGATGGTGTTCAAAATTCTATGGGCCCCATGGCATCTAGCGATTTAATTATGGTGTAGGTACACCTTTTACTCCTACAAGGTGTTTGACAAGTGGGAGATTGTTAGGAAAATGGTGTTTCAATCTTGCATCTGTCGGGAAAATGGTATCTCGACCTTGTATATACATAAGGTTAATATTTTTAGTACATTTTTATTCGATCATGGATTGGACCAAAATTCTTCCCAAATCTTTAGATTGGATAAATAAGCATGTCAATAAGTTTTTATGGTAAGACCATGTCTGCCTTTGAAGATATTAAAAAATTTGTTTCTAACAATATTGTATGAAAGCTTAAAAGTTGATTTTAAAGGCCTTAGAGGCTCTGGATGGGACCAAAAGTGATCATAAGAAATATCGTACATTTTTTCCTGATAGAGTGCTTCAAAATATTTTTTAAACTTCAAACAATTCATCAATTAGACACTCAATTCAAAAGTTATGGCCTCCAGAAGTTGGGCCTCTCAAAACGAAAAATGTAAAAATATGTTCAACACGTGAATGAACTATAACAAGGAGGTACACATGTTGATGTGTTTTTTAACATATCATAGGGCATGTTGTATTGGAGATAATGTGGGTGCCAATTTATTTGGTAGTTTTAGCCCATGGTTTTGTAATATAGTTTAACAGTTTCATGTATTGTATCTCCTATATATGAGGTGTGTGAGATGGGAGTTCGTGTAAGAGTATTTTAGCTATTGAGTTACCTTGAGATCTTTCGTTAGTGATACTCCTATGAGAAACTTTCTCTACAATTGTATTGTAATCTATTATCAATTTCCAAATAATATATTGGGATGATTTTGGAGTATAGAGTTTTTCTCCCAAAAGGTTTTTCCAAATTTTTTACACCATGTTATATGGTATGAATACTATTGTGTTATTTATATTTAATTTATGTTTAGCTATTGTAAAGATCAGAAAAAAAATTGCATTGCTCTCCTCTCAAGATTAGTGTAGGAATTTTTAATATGACCTTAACTTCCTTACAAGTCATTTTAGAGCCTAATCACCTTTGTTTTCAATTGTGGTTTGTTTGGTTTTTTAAACTAATCCAAATTTGAGTGGGAGATTGTGTAGAAAGATACTTCTTGATCTTGTTGCATTAATTTAGATGGCATGTTTGTCAAGGAGAATAGAGGTGGAGAATATTTTTAGAAGTAGTTTTGATATGTAGAAGTTGAAGATGGACAATCTACTAATAGATTGAGATATGTGGGATGTTGTTGATGCAAATATATTAAGACATACATATCCTATTATGCCTACTTAGTATGATGTTATGAACTGTAAATGCAAGGGTCTAATCAGATTGTAATTGATAGACTCTATTCTAATCAATATCCATAAAGAGACCTCTACAAAGAAGCTATGGAACAAGCTTGGTGAGATGTATCAATCCAAATTGTTATTGAATTAGATTTTCTTGAGGAACAAATCAAATTCCTTGAGTATGGAATATGTTGTAGATATTATAGACCACTTGTAAGAATTCAATATTTTGGGGGCCTAATTGGCTTCTTTTAGTGTCAAGATGGATGAAGAGGAAAAATGTCAGATCTTACTTTGTTCTTTGTCTGTTTCATGGGACACTCTTGTTATGGCTATTTACAGTACCTCTATTGTTTCAAAGTCTAAAAATGTGGTAGGTTCCTTTATTGGTGAAAAGATGTGGAGGAAGGCATCCATCAGTTCAAAGGAAGCCCTAACTATTCATGGAAGACCTAAGTAAAAAGGAAAGAAGAATGAGTAGCATGATAAAACCAAGTCCAGAGGGACATCCAAATAACTTGGAAATTCCAAATTAATTTTTTATAATTGTGGTAAATCAAGACACTTTTGTAAGGATTGCAAAGAAGAAAAGAAAAAGAAAAAGAAGAAGTTTGATTCTAGACCAGACATAGTTGAAGACAAGGAGATTACATGGTAAAATGTAAACTAGGATTCCTATTCACAAATGCCAACAATCTCCCCCTTTGGCATTGATGGAAATACAAATATCAATACCATTGATTGTTGTGATTGTGAATAGGAATCCTGGTTTACATTTTACCATGTATTCTCCTTGTCTTCAGTTTGTCTTCAGTTTGTCTTCAGTTACTAGCTGGCTATACATCTTGCCTTTGTCAATCATGCAATTTTTCTCACAATGATCACATAGTTATTCTCCCCCTTTGACAACAATGCCAAAGTGAAAGTAAAACATGCAATGTAAAACTTCACTATGCAACATCAACAACCTGCAACTTGATGCTCCCCCTGTGGAATAACTCAACTTCTACACCAATCATGCCGTAAAATTATGCAAGTAGCTCTGGGACTAATGTAATCTACATCATGCTCAATTTACCTCATGAAGGAGTACAACCCCTAGCTGAATTCTAAGATACTCAAAAGTAGTTTTAGGAAGACGTTTAGTAAAGATATCTACAAGTTGCTCCTTGGTAGAAACATGCTCTAAGATCACATCTTTACTCTGCACTTTTTCCCTCAAGAAATGATACTTAAATTGAATGTGTTTGGTTTGTGTGTGCAAGATAGTGTTCTTTGAAATATTTATGGCACTGGTATTGTCACATAAGATCTTTACAGGTTCTGCAAACTTCATCTTAAAACCTTCCAAAATGTGCCTCATCCAGATAGCCTGGGTATAATTCATATAAGCTACAACATACTCAACTTCAATAGTAGATTGTGAAATACAACTCTGCTTCTTTCTACTCCATGAAACAAGTCTTCCTCCTAGAAAGAATGCTCCATCGATTGTGCTTTTTTGGTCATTAACATTACTTGCCCAATCTATGTCTGTGTACACCTTCAAATCAAAGTTTCCTTCATATTGATACCATAATCCATAGTCAACAATACCTTTCAAATATCTGAAAATCCTCTTGGTTGCTATCAAATGTGTTTCCTTCGGATTCTTCTAAAATCTTGCAACTAGACCAACTACATGAGCTATATCCGGTCTGATGTGAACAACATAGTGCAATTTTCCAGTCATTGACCTATACTGTTTCTCATCAACAGATGTGGTCTCATCTTCCTTAAATAACTTACAACCTATAACCATTGGTGTCCCAACTGGTTTATAGTCACTCATACCAAATGCCTTTAATACCTCCTTCACATACTTAGACTGTGCAATGAAAATACCACTCTTCATTTGTTGTATTTGCAAACCTATGAAAATTTGTATCTCTCCCACTAGAGACATTTCAAACTCACTTTTCATTTCATTTGCAAAGTCATTGCTCATGTCATAATTTCCTCCAAATATGATATCATCTACAAACACTTCACTAACCAGTATTTTATCTCCTTCAGATTTGAGATATATGTTGTTGTCTTCACTGGTTCTCTGAAATCCTATCTTCATCAGGTGTGAATGAAGCATTTTATACCATGGTCTTGGTGCTTTCTTTAATCCATATAGTGCCTTGTGCAACATACATACCATGTCCTTCTTGTCAGTTAAAGCATAACCATCTAGCTGCTCAATGTATACTTCTTCTTTCAGTATTCCATTCAAAAATGCAGATTTCACATCCATCTGATATACTTTGAATCCTTTATGAGCTGGAAAAGCCAATAAAGTTCTGACACCTTCCAGTCTGGCCACTGGTTCAAAAGTCTCACCATAATCTTCTCCTTCTTCTTGTGCATAACCTTTGCAAACCAATCTAGCTTTGTTGTGAACTACAACACCATCTTCATTCAATTTGTTCCTAAAAACCCACTTAGTGCCTATCACATTTTTAATTATTGGTCAAGGTACTAAATTCCATGTGTTGTTCTTCTCAATTTGTTTGAGCTCCTCCTCCATAGCTTTAACCCAATGATCATCACCAAATGCTTCCTTAGCAGTTCTAGGCTCAATAGTGGAGATCATGCAATAATTGTCTTTGATTCTTCTTCTGGTTAGCACTACAACATCCTTATCTCCAATAATATGTTTAGGATTGTGATTGAGTCTCACATACCTCAGAATAACATGATCATTATCTTCAAGTTCACCTTCATTATCATCAACTTCTTCTGAATCTACCTATTCCGGTTTAACTTGTACATCAGTATTCTCTTTACCAGTGTCAGGTTTCACAGGTTGTGGTGCCAAAAACAAAATGCAAGGATCTTCATCCTTTTTCTCCACATTGGTTACCCTTGAGACTTCAAGATACTCATCCACTCAAACATCAACACTCTCTATGATTCTCTGTGTCGGGTTGTTGAAACACTTGTAGGCCTTACTCTTGGTGGAATAACCAAGAAATATAACTTCATCACTTTTAGCCTCAAATTTGCTAATATAGTCACCTCTCTTAATAAAACATTTGCTACCAAATATCTTGAAATAACCAACATTAGGTGATCTACCATACTAGTATTCATAAGGATTCTTGTCCTTACCTCTTTTTACTAAAAAAGACTTGCTCTTGAAAGTTTAGGATATCATCTTTCCCAACTAACATTCCTTACAAAGAGCATTAATCGGTTTGTCCAATTGAGGCAAACATCTCACTGTCTATGAATTACACACTTTAACAGTGTTATCAAAATTCAAATGACAAAATCTCCTATGCCAAAGCCAACTTTCATCTACTTTAGCAATTAAAAAGTTGTTGACTTTAGGATTCAGGTGAAACAGGTTACCTTTAGTCTACTTGTCGTTTGCAATCAGTTCACCTTTGCTCCCATAGATTTTGCACATGTCCTTTTTAAACTCCAATGGATATCCTCTGTCATTGAGTTGGGCAACACTCAATAGATTGTGCTTTAGACCTTCAACCCAGTAGACATCATCTGCACTGCTCTTTCCATTAAGAGAAATAGTTCCCTTACCTTTAACCATGAAGGGTGAGTCATTACCAAATCTTACAACTTCTCCATCAAATTCCTTCAAAGAAAGAAATTTGCTCTGGTCACTAGTCATGTGATGTGAATAGCCACTATCAATGATCCAATCATTAGAATTATCCATTCGTGAAACTAAATCTTTTTGATTATATGTTTCTTCTTTAGTGGCTATAAACACAATGTCTTCATTAGAATCACCATCAGATTCCTCATCAGTGATACCACCATCAACTACAATAAGACAATCTCTCTTTCCTTTTGCCTTGTACTTCTTGAACTTGTCTCGCTTATGCTCATTATCACCATTAGGACAGTTAGCAGATATGTGTCCAATCTTGTTGTATGCAAAACATTTCAAAGGTAATTTACCTCTATATTTGCCAGTACCTCTGGGAAACTGCTTGGACAACAAAGCTTCAAGCTCAACTAAACTGTCTTCATCATCAACTTCTCTACTAGATCTAGATTCATAATTGTGACTGACATCTCTACTTTTTCTCATAGATGGGTTAGAAATAGAAGCTCTAAATGTTGATTCAGATTTCTGAATACTATCATCAAAACCATTTAATTCAAAAGTAGTAAGCTTACCAATGATGGAGTCAACGGTTACCTTGGTTTTGTCAATAGATTTCAACTCCTGAATGGCTGCAACTCAGATAGTGTAGACTAGTAGCAGGGTTCTCAATACTGTACTAACTACTGTGGCATCATCCATTTTAGCACCAGCACTCTTATTCTCACCAACTATCTCTTTTATCCTCTGACCATACTATTGGATATTCTCACCTTCAGCCATCTTCATGTCATCAAAATTCCCTCTTAGACTCTCTTCCTTGGCAATCTTCACATGTTCATCTCCACTATAAATCTCTTCAAGTTTCTTCCATACCTCATGTGCAGTCTCTAGACCATGAACATCAACATATTTAGCATCAGATAAAGAACTAATAATAGCCTCTAGTGCTTGATTGTTTTCTTGTTGCTCTTTCTTCTTATCATTGGTCATAATCCCAGTAGGTGCAACATATTGAGTATTAACATGTTCCCAGTATTGACTTTCAAGACTCTTGATATAAACTTTCATTATGTCACTCCATATCCTATAGTTCTCTCTATTAAAATTCGGACCTTCCTTCTTCATCATGATCTACAAGATATTTTCCTCAAGCTATTAGGCTTAGACCTTAGAAGACCTGAGAAGCTCTAATACCAATTGATGGTATGATGAAAGAACAAGGATCCAGTCAACTACTGAGAGGGGGGTGAATCAGTAGATAGAAAAAATGATAAAACTTCACCAATCTCAAAAACAATATCTCAAAGTAAACTTAGAACTATCAATTCAATATCTCTATCAAGATAAAAATTGCCAAGCTAAATCGGTTGACTATTACAATAGATAACAGTAATCAACTTGTAACTTACAAACATCTGAACACTTTTACTGATATAAGTAAAACTTCATATTGTTGTTGGTTATTATGACTTATCAAAGTGGATTAAGTAGTTAAGCAAATCAACCATAATAAAACATAACCACAAAAAACATTCACCACTTGACACAATCTTTTTGACGTAGAAACCCAAATGGGAAAAACCACGGTGAGATGAGACTCACAAGATAACTATTTGAACTCTTCTGAAGTTCACCCTATTAGGAACTAAGCCTGATAAAGCTTTTACAAAAAGTCCTGTTAAGAACTGATTCTGTTAGGAACCACCCGGTTAAGGGATTGACTATAATGCCTTTTTAGAAGCAATACCCTATGAGGAGTAACCTTTGTAAAGGATTTAGAATCCAAGCTAATGGATCACCTTATTAGAGGATTTGAATAACACCAAGCTTGTTAGAACTTACCTGGTTAGGGGATTTAACTATTGTAATTGTTAGAAAACAACATGAGTTTGTTGATCTGTTTGAATAGCACTTCACTTGCTTGTCCAGATCCTTTTCATGCTCCTATCTGCCTTTCCTCAAACTGCAGATACAATATCTGATTCAGCAACCACACACTCAATTTAACTTTTCCAACACACTCAAACTAAAACAACTCATCGACCTTATAAACAAATCAACTAGGTCGGTAACACAACAAAAACCTAATTCTCATAGAGATTACAAACAAGTCAGTTCAAGTATGACCATTGGATTACATAACAATCTCTACACATCATTCAAGAAAGTCTTGACCACTCCTTGATCACCGCTTCATTAAACTAACTCATTACACACTTTTCATTACATGTAGTATACTTGCTCATTCCCAAGACAAAAAAAATGTTACCTCAACACGCCAAAATCACTTTGAAACTCTCTTCATACAACATGCATACATGTCATAATCATCACCGTTCATCATCAGATTATAAACCAATATAACCAATCCACCAAACTTAATCAATTAGGGTTTATCAAAACAACAGGTAGGGTTTACCAGTTCAACTCTCCAATACTTAGCAATACCGGTTCACTCCACAAACTAACCTACCATTTACAGTTTCCTTTCACTAGCTCTTCCTACCAGTTACAAAACAACATTACAACAACATTATTTCTAGTTAATTGACATCAATGACAAGAAATCATTAATGCAATCTTCATGCAAATGCCAATAGGCATCGTGGAGTTTTGAGAGAAGGTAAAATGAAAAGCTTTGGTGAACTCCACGAGTGTACCATGCCTCCAAGGCACGAGTAAGAAAAAGAAGATCATAGTGCAAGAAAAAAGTGGCACTTATCATTAGGGTAAAATCCCAAGCATGTTTGGAGACATAGATGAACTAAAGGCACACTATTGGTTGTTTCTAAAGTGGAGGAGCATTAGAGAGAACCACATGGAAAAATGCAAAGGCATAAAAATGAAAACAAAATGAGAAGTTTGTGTTCTTAAGCAGTTGAAACAAAAAAAAAGATGATTGGCCATGGATGGTTGTAACAACCTCCACCATGGCATCAGACACATTACAAATATGTAAGAGGCTATTCCATTCCAATCACCATTTATAGTCACAAAGGGTGGCTCTATATAATCCTACAAGCGTAATTGTAATAGGGTTCATGTTTTTTTTAGCATTTTTTCAATAGACACAGAGGTAGAAGCATTTTCAATTCTATCAAACCTTAGCAAATGGCCCTCATGGGTAGGATTTTCATATTTTAGACTATGCCAAAATAGCCTTTGTATTTTTTTCTCCCCCAACAATGAAGAGAATGTGGTGCTTTGTATTTAATATTTCAAATTTATTTATTTCTCGCTATTTCTAATCTTGCTTCAATAATTTCTATTTTGATGGTTATATATTACGATTTCAAATCATGCATGAGGTCTTTTGAGATTTCTATAATTTTTTTGTGTTTATGAATTACATTATACATATGTAAATAAAGGTGAACCTAGTTAAATTTATGGTGTATCACCTTACGATAGGTTTACAGATTATTTTTTCTATGTATTTCTATCAATTTCCATCCCCTCTAAAATTTGAAGAGTCGGCTTCTAAAATACTGAAGGTTTTTTCACAAACCACATTCAGGTCCTATATTTGTAAAACTTCTAGATTGCCCTTTTTAAAGGCGCAAACCTTTACAGGATCAACAAAAAATTGTGGATATTTCATTGGAGAATGTGAGGATTTCACCTTCAGCAGATGGACATGAGTTTTGGGTACCTAAGAGTGCTCTTTCTTCAGAATAAAAACTTCCTATAGAGAAGACTGTGTTATGGCAACAAAGACTTGGCCATATTGGATAAAAGGGTCTAAGGACCTTGAAAAATAAAAACCTTGTTAAATTTTTGAATGATACTAATCTTGATTTTAATTATTGTGAGAGTTATATTTATGGGAAACAAAATCATGTCCAGTTTTACTCGAGCTCTCATAAATATTTTGGTGTGTTGGATCTTGTTCATTTTGATGTTTTTGGGACCCTATTGATGTTTCTTCCATTGCAAAATCCACATATTATGTTTTATTTATTGATGATTGTAAAAAAAGAACATGTGTATATTTTATAAAAAAGTAAATCTGAAGTTATTAGTCAATTTAAATAATTTAAAGCAGTGGTTGAGTTACAGACTTTAAAGAAAATAAAATGTTTTAGGGTTCATAATGGTGGTGAATTTTTCCCTAATGATTTTGATAGGTTCTGTAAAGATTGTGGAATTCACAAACAAAAGATAACTCTATATTCTCTAAAATACAATGGATTTGTCAAAAGAATGAATAGGAAGCTGATGGAGAAGGCTAGGATTATGCTGAGTGTTTCTAGTCTTGAACAAAAATTTTGGGCTAAAGTTGTTGCCACTGCTTGCTACCTAGTTAACAAGTCTCCTACTTTAGCTAGATTGTTGATAAAATGCTTATAGAGGCATGGTTAGGTCATAAGACTTCATTGATACATCTTAGAGTTTTTAGTTGTGAGGAATATACACTTTGTGTTGAAGGAGAACTGAATAAAGTGGGAGAACAAGGTTTTAAAATGTATCTTCATTAGAAATAGTTATGATGTGAAAGGATACAAGATTTGGGACCCTGTTACACAAAAGGTGATATATAATATAAATGTTATTTTTATAGAAACTAACCCTTGTTTTGTTATATTATAGATGGAATAGACTAAATGGGAAGATGTGATTCAACTTCCTTCTACGCCTGAAAAAATTGAATCAAGACCCCTAGATAGGCAAGAAGTTGAGGAGAGCTCATCTACCTCTAAATCCTCAAAAGAAGAGGAAGAGCCTCCAACTCAACTTCCTAAAGGGTATTGACCTGATGATTGGACATGTTTTTTTTTTTAATACTAACATGGGTAGAAGACGCATTAGGTATGAATGTGCAGAATCATATAAAATTGTTATGGATGAAGAAATTACCACATTAAAAAAAATTATATGTAGGATCTTGTACCATTGCCTAAGGGATGAAAAAATTTTGGGTGCAAATGGGTGTTCAAGAAAAATATTAGCTTAGATCAGGGTATTGATAAGCATAAAGCAAGGTTGATTGTGAAGGGCTACTCTCAGGTTGAGGTTGTTAATCATGGTGAGATATTTTCATTTTTTGAAAAAATGGCATCCATTAGATTTTATCTCTCTATTGATGGTCCTTATGATTTGGAAGTTGAGAAAATGGATGTGAACATTGCCTTCCTTCATGGTGATTTGGAAAAGGGAATTCATATGACACAGTCATAGCACTATGTGGTAAAAGGTAAAAGTAATTTGTCTTGTAAATTAAAGAAATATTTGTATTCACTCAAATAGCTCCTAAGATGTGGAACCAAAAATTTGATACAAATTTGTTGAGTTTGGGATTTGAGAATTCTAAATCAAATAATTATGTTTATTATAAATTTGATGGTGATCATTTCTTATGCATTGCATTGTATGTTCATGATATGTTATTTAATGAAAAAACAAAATGTATGATTTAAAAACTAAAGTCTTGGCTTACTGCTACATTTGAAGTGAATGATCTTGTTGTAGAAAAACCCATTCTTAGAATGGAAATTAAAAGAGATAGAGTGAACAAAAATATCTATCTAGGTGAAAGTATGTGAATTTAATTTTAAAGAGGTTTAACATGCAATATTATAGAGCATTATGTATTCCCTTTATAGTTGGAACCAAATTATCTATGTCATATTTTCCTACATCCCCATCAGAGATGGAAGACATGAGCAAACTGCATTACTATAGTGAAATTGGAAGTTTTATGTATGTTATGGTCTACACTAGACCATACATTACCCAATTAATGGGAGTTATTTCCATATATATGTCTAATACTGATAGAGTTCATTGGGATTCAGTTAAAATATTTTTTGAATATTTGAAGATTAACTTAGAGTATTATTTTTGTTATCATGGTAATTTAATAGGAGACAAGATTTCCCTTTTGCATAGATTTACACTAGGTAGGTGATATTGATAGAAAAATATCCACTAGTGCTTATGTGTTCACTTTATTTGGTGGAGCAATTAGTTGGATGAGTAAGCAATAGGTTGTGGTTGTCTTTTCCACTGATGAAGTTGAGTATATGGAAGCTACCCATGCTTGTAAAAAATGCATTTGGCTTAAGAGACAATGCTTAGATATTGGAATAAAACAAGGTGCGGTGATAGTTTATTGTGACACTTAGAATATGATCTTCCTAGCTAAGAACCCAACTTCTTATGCTAGTGTTATCACTGTTTAAAGAAATGGGTTTTATTTTCCCATAATTGGCTAAGTTTTTGAAATTTTGAGTCAAGCCTGCTATCAACTGCTTCAAGTCTGTGTTAGGTCTTTAAGGGTTTAGGGTTTTAGTTTTAAAATCGCTCAAATGTCTGATCAAAACCTTCTGGTTTATATTCCTGCGTTACTTTATCCACTTAAGTAATGGGTCTTGGGGTCGTATGAAGTGTCCCCCCTTATCATTTACCTAGGCGGTCGTTAAATAATTGTTAAAAATGTATGCCTTATGCCTTTTTCCTTCTAATATTGTTGGGCCCAGTAAGTGTCACGCAACTTCCAGATGAATCTACGGCTTTCGCTATTTCGTTAGGTGAAGTTGTGTGTGTTTTAAGCTATGCGAAATAGCGAAAGGAAAAAGCATGTTCAGCTGTGTGCATTTGGTCTGGTTTAACGAGACTCCATCTCACTCAAGATCTAATGACTGGCGTTGATTCACAGCCGAAACTAGCAAGTGAATTACTTTTCGCGAAATGGCGAAAAGGCTTGGCAAGACCTGGCGGTGAAGACTTTTCAAATGGCTAAAAGGTGATCAAGTTCAAGAGAAATCGACAGTTCGCGTTGTTTCGTGGCTGATAGATGCTCACGTGTTATACCCTGCGAAGCAGCGAAAAGTTTTTTGGCTCGAACAAAAGAGATTCATAAGAGGCATAACAGATGTGTAGGTTCCCAAAGATCTAACGGCTAGCGCAGTTTCACAAGAGAGAGATGCTCGAAAGATAGCTTTCACCAAACAGTGAAATGACATGGCATTCGAGGCAAGCAGTCTAGTTGGTTGAGATGGCAAGTAAGATAATGACACGTGGCCAAAAATCAAAGTGGGCAGTGAATCAGATTTAAGGATTAAAAGGTGGGTCCAAGAAGATGAGTCATGTTGTGGGATAAGAAGTGACCTGGTAGATACAGGTGCCAAGGATGAGGTGGATCCTGATGTTTTCTTAGTGAGTAGAAAGTTGACATGTTAGTTCGGGAATGACTAGACACCAGGTGGATAATGCTGAGTCAGATAACCCATGTCTGTCGGATTCAAGTAGGTTGTTAAGCATCGAGCAAGTTTGATATGATCTAACGATTCATGTGAATTTGTGAAGGTAAGATTCTGGTGTTTTAAAGCTTGCGAAATGGCAAAAGGAAAAAGTGGGTCTGTAGAGCAAATAAAGCATAAAGGTAAAAAAGGATCAACTCTGTTTTGATCCAAGGGTTCTCATTGTTTTGTGGTTGCAAGTTAACTGAGGTTTAAGGCCTGTGAAATGGTGAAAGAGATAAAGAGTTTCTTCCCAGCATGAGATGGAATGACAGCTGTTACTTCTTGTGAGGATTGATGGTGATGTGTCGATTGACACGTAGTTTCAAAAGGTGATTCAGGGCCCGCCAAGGTGTAACCGGCAGTTATATGGGAGATAAGACACGTGGTTGACTCAGAACTAAACTCGAAGAGTTCCCCAAGGCTAATGGCCGAGTGCCATGTGGCATTTGTTAACCGGTAAATAAGCAGGGTAAGCAATGAAGGTCTCGCTTAAAAGATGTTCATCTCAAGATTGATCCAATGCTCCTCGTTGTTTTGTGGCTCAAAGGTGTAAGTGGATTAACCTTTGTGAAGTGGCAAAAAACCGTTAGCCTTCAAGGAGAGGCGCGGTTAGTGAAAAAGTTGACGGTCCCGATAGGAGTTAAAAGCTGGGTGGTTAGAGTTCCATCTAATGCTTGGTGTAGCTTCACGAAAGGAAAGTGCTCGAGGGATAAAGCCTATGAAATGGCAAAAAGAGGTAGGGTCTGATGCAAAGGTAAAGAGGTTAAGACAGTGTAAAGACCAATCAAGTCTCATCTGATCGGACGGCTGGCGCAATTTTGATAAGCGAAATTGCTAGGACGTTATGCTCTGCAAAATGGCAAAAGAGAGAAAAGGAAAATACATAGGCATGTTGTGACCCGTTGGAGCGAAATTTTTGAATTCTTCTATGAATTCAATTCTGAAGGGACGGCCGAAGCATGCGGTATCAATGTCGTAGTTAAGAGCCCGATTACCGTATATGATCTCGCATCAATTGAATGAAGGCATCATTTTGAAGAGTAGTTGCAGAGAAGCGGTTGTAGAGAAAATTTCTTCAGTTGCAGAGCAAACTTCTTCAAGCAAAAAATAGGTTCTCTTATACTCTTGTTTGGAAATTACTTAACAGTGTGTTTTAATTGATGTCTTGATTTGTCACAGAATAGTTGGGGGTAGTAGTTAAATTGCTTGCATAGTTTTTAAGATGGCACATAAACAAAAATTCTCAGGAAAGGTTAATTACCAAGAGAGGGCTATCTGTGATGACTTCCTTGAACAGTTGATGTTGTCAACTAATGTGGCCGCAAAGGTAAAAGAACTCGTGCCAAGAGCTCCTCGCCTAAAAATAGGAGAGGGATTATATGATAAGGGTAACTGGCTAAGAGACCCTCAGATTGGGTTGTCTGGGTTGGGATTATTTAAGGTTGGATTTGGCATGAGAAACTCCCCAGCCCCACATAACAATATCTGGGAGTTGGATGTAGGCAAATTAGTGGTCCCTAGAGTATTCATGGATGTGGATCTCCTAACTCAGATTGCACACAACTACAACCCAATTACAAGAAGTGTCAAGGATATAAGTGGGAAAACCCTCATTGAAAAAAATAATGAGGAGTTCAGAAATGCTTTTGGGCTTAGTGAATTTACCAATTTTCTAGAGCCTATTAGTTTTAAATCATTAGCTCAAGTTTACAGTGTGCAGAGGAACCACCTTAGAAATGGGCCTCTTAAAGAATTCTTTGTGAAGATAGGTGGGTTAACAGTTGTAGGACCTAACACTGAGGAGCCTTTTTCTTTAAATCTGCTTACCCTTAGAGCCAAAGGAATATATTGGTCACTCTACCAAATTCTAGGAGAAGATGCTGAGGCAAATATGCCAACACATTACATGTTAATGATGGCTCAAATTTTGAACCCCTCTTTGGCGGTGACCTTTGATTATGCTTCCTTTATCACTGATGCTATCCATGAAGGATTGATAGGAATAAAGAATGGAAAAGTGGATAGGCCTTTTAGGTGGTACTCCCTACTCATACATTTGTTTTTATTCAAGGGTGGTGACTATTTTGCAAGTGGGATGGATATTGTGAAAGAGAAAGATGGAGAGAAGATGCTAGTGCAGTTATGGAGTACAGTGTTGTCATGGGATAGAGAAAAGTTTGATAATTTTTTTGCATCTAAGATTAGGACTCTTATCTGTTTAGAGAATCCAGGAGTCCCTAAGGTTATTTTGGAATTCATTAGGCCAAAAGAGTTTGCCGAGAATGTGAAGATTGTCCATAATTGGGTTGATATTTACTTATACCCTGTCTCCATAGTTTTCAAAGTATATGGCTTCAAAGGCACTCCATTTTTGTTACCCTATCAGGTCCCTCTTAAAGTGGAAATTGTAGAGATCCTCAGGTAGATTGGTGGTGTGTAGGAGGCAAAGTTAACAGGCAGAGGTAAAGGGACCATTTTCCCTACAGTTACCATAGCACACCAATTTGTGATAATTAAAGGAGGTTGGAAGTGTTTTGAAGATTTCTTTCAACCGTATCATTTGTCAATTGCAGTATCCCGATGTGCTGACCCTGAAGACTTATTCAATGGCTTGTTTGAAAAGAGGGCAATATGCAGAGGTAGACCCCACCAATTCCAGTTTCCTGAAGACCTCATTAGGAATGAGTTTGATTTAGATGAGCAAGAGCTGAGGAAAGAAAAGTGGGTGGCCTACAAAAAGGCTTTAGACTTTGTACACCAATTAGACATTAGCTATGACCCTTTGTCTAGCTTTCACTCTTTTGAAGAGAAGATAAAGTTCTTAATTCTTTGCTTCGAAGATGTGATGCAAACATTGAAAGAAAAGAGGGAGTTTGTAATTAAGAACAACCCTGAGAAAGAAAGACTGATTCTAAATAGGACTGCATCTGCCAGAGAAATCCCTCCTGGTGATTACATGTTGCACAAGAAGTCCAACTACAGTGTGTTGATGCCAACAATAGGGGAGCCCTCTACGTCAAAAGGGAAGAGGAAGATACAGGATGTCACTAACATTCAAGATGGCCCAAAGAAACAAAGAGTGGGAAAGGAGGTACAATCTGATGAACCATTGTATTCCCCATCCCAATCCCTATTCATATAGGAGATGAACAGGAAGTAGCTAAGCAACTTTTATAGTTAGGCAGTCTTGGAGAGATAGCCTACACATATGATGAAGTGGAGGAGGGAATGCCAGAAGAGCCCCTTACTGCTGAAATGAACATCACTACTAATGAGTTCAAAGGCCAGGAGTGGGACCCTGAGATTAAGTAAGCCAATGAAGATTTCTTGGTTGATAATAACTTTGTCACATCAGGAGCTTTCATGTAGTTTGTGTGGAAGCAGAACATTGATAAATTTAATGCTAGGTGTGAAAAGAGGAAAGGGGAACAGCCCCATAAAGATCCAGCTATGGTAGAGGAAGAGATAAAGCAAGAAATGGCTGATGAGTTTAAGACCATCACTCCTGAGTAGGGAAGAGACATGGTAGCACAGACTGGGGTACTCATTCTCCCCGAATGGGACATAGCAGATGCCTTGGTTTTAGAGGCAGTAAGAAAAGAGACCAAACCTATGGAGGGAGTCACTTTCAGCAAACATAATGTTGCACTGGTCATGTGGTCTCTTAAGAGAGATGAAAATAAGAAGAATAAGGACACCCAAGGGTCAAGTTACCTTGGAGGAATGATAGTGAAAAGAGTGCAAAGCACTGGGGTAGTGGAAGATGCTGGCACTGTGCTAGAAACTGCAAATTTTAGTGTTGCAGTAGCAAAAAGAGAGGCTAAGGAAAAGGCAGATCTCCAAGTTAAGTTGGAGACAGTTCTAAAAGCTTACAACAATGCTAAGGAAGAGGTAAGAGGTAAACATAGCATCATCGCCAAGCTACAAAGCCAGTTGGTAGGATAGTACCATCAAGGTGAGTCCTTAACATTGATGATCTCCTCTTCTCCTACAAGACCTCCACCTACCAGCCCCATTATTGAGTTCCCACCATCTCCAGCACCTTCTAATTCTCAGTTGATCGAGATCACTCCCCATGAGTTGGAGAATTTAAAACAGACTCAAGCCTTATATGTAAAGAAATATGAAGAGAGGGTAAAGGCTACAATTTTAAGTTTTGTTGACACTATAGGGTCCTCACTAATGTATAATAACATGAGTAAGATCTTGGAAATGTGGAATGAGGTAAATGGGGACAAGGCTATAATAATGCCTATTTTTGATAAATGGAGACCCAGAGAGTAGGATATAGAACTGATTTGTGTATCCTATGATGAGGCAGGGGTTGACCCCATTATTAAATCCACCAATGATATAACCAAGGATTTAGTAAAGTTGGCAGAAGGAGTGGATAATGCAGATAGAAAGATCAACTTGTACAAGAAAGAGTACACTGATCAAGTTTTTGAGTTACTCCCAGGAGGTTTTGTTAGCCCAACCCAACTAAAGGACAAACAAATTTGGCTTAAGGAATTGGAAGCAAAATTGTCATCGAGAATAAAAGGAATTGTTAAATCAGAGGATGCCTCCATATTTGTTAAAACAATTGAAGAGATTGAGAAAATCAAATCTCATTATGGTTTCCTGAATTCAGAGGTCAATAAAATGAGGAATTCTTGGAAAAGATTAGCCAAGACAAAAGAAAAAGTAATTAAATTCTCATGGCCCACTGATGAGGTGTATCAAGAATGGACAAGCAAATATGTAGTGCTTGATGTGGAGGAGTTAGAAAATTTTGCAACAGAACAACAAGAGGAAGAAGCCACGGATGTTGAAAGAGACTTGTAACCGCATTTGTAAAAGGTTTTGTAACTTCTTCTTGAGAAGTAATGATTGTAACAAACTCTCCTAGGAAAGTCCAAAGCTTTGTATGCATCCATATTGTTATAAATGGATACCAGGACTAGTAGAAAAGGGATCACAAAGAATTGAAAAAAAATGTTGCAGAACTTTATCTGGGCTTTTCCAAGTTTTAATGGAGAATATTCGAAGGTTTTTGTAATACTTTTTTGAAGAAAATATCAATATACAGACCATTGGTTTTGAGTTTGAACTTTGTGTTGTCTTCAAATATGTTTGCAAGTGTTTACTATTTTATTTTGAATAATCTAGGGTTATTTCGTTTGAATAGGGGTTGTAAGGCAACTTTCAGTAGATATGTTTCTTAGCTTTTCTCTTCAGGAGGGGAATTAAATATGCAGGAATCATTTCTACTAGTAAATTCTTTGTGGGATACTTTGAATCTTGATGAGTGCAGTTTAATTTGGTATGAATAAATTCTTATGTGTGTCAGGCATATATAGGGATCTACAGAAGCCAAACTAATGGGATATGTGGAGATATTTGATTGTGGGAGTATTGTTTGAACTTAGATGACTCTGTGACCTTGGATAAGGCACTGGTATAGATCAAGGTTGTCTATTACATATTTTGTAGGTCAATACTGAACATGAGTACAATTTTCATTCCTTTGTTTCAGTTAGTTTTAAGGTGATTAGATCCACTAGTTTTTTTTTGGACTAGTTTATTGTGGATTTATCTTTTAAAATTGTGAATTTAGTTCACAAAGGTATACCCGCCTAGATTTTAAATAAGTCCGATGTGTAGAAGGTTAATCAAACCTTTTCATATGTTGTCTTGGAAGTTTCCTTCTCTTTAATATCTCTTCTGCATACAGAGTTATCATGTCACTATAAGGATATTAAAGTGAATCAGATTTTGAGAACAACAGCTAGGACCAAGCACATTGTTGTTCAGTATCATTTTTTCAAAGATATGATCAATGACGGCAAGTTGAAGCTGGTTAAAGTGGAGACTTTAATGAATGCTACAAATTCTTTAATTAAGGGTTTAAGAACAAAGAAGTTTGGATGGTGTTCAAAGTCTGCCTCACAACCCCTAGAAATTTAATTATTGTGTAGATACTCCCTTTTTCTCTTGCAAGGTTTTTGACAAATGGGAGAATATTAGGAAAATGGTGTCTCAACCTTGCATATACACAAGGTTGTTGGCAACAGAAAAGAAGGAAAACTGAGAGGGGGGTGAATCATTTTTCACCAGATTAAACAAATTAAGCACAATTTCAGATCTAATCAACCGCAACAAAAAGAAAGATAACAACAATGACAGCAACACACATAACACCAATACTTTTTTACGTGGAAAACTCAGTTAAGAGAAAAACCATTTTGGGAACCTACCCACAATAAGATGATACTTTGTAGTAGTATGTGAAAATATTACAATGGGGAATGGACATGCATTTAGGCATACTTCCTAGAGCTCAGTGCTCAAATTACAATGACCCAGAAGGCTCAAACCCTCAGGGAAGGTTCACTACCTTACAAAAAGATTCGGACTACAATCCGGCAAATATGAACTACAAAAATAGTATCTACCAATGCTTGATGATAGCTCCAATTAAGCTCATATGTCTTCCCTTCACCAATCTCTACTCAACACATCACACTGAAAGATGAATTCACTTGATCTCACATACACCACTCTCTGATAATGCAGACTCAACACCCATACATCATTGAACCACAAATATAACACCTATTTATATAGATCATCAACCTTGACTACAAAGTCAACCAAACCCTTAACATGAATTCACACTGAAAGATGAATTCACTTGATCTCACATACACCACTCTCTGATAATGCAGACTCAACACCCATACATCACTGAACCACAAATATAACACCTATTTATACATATCATTAACCTTGACTACAAAGTCAGCCAAACCCTTAACACCTAATTACAAAATTACATCACACAATACATAAATCAACCATGGGAACAATACAATGTCATAAACAACATATCATGGACCTAAATCAACTCCTCAAACATGCATCACCACTAGAAATCTCACCAAGATCAACCGCAACACCTTACACCACCAAATAAATACTACATAACACGAAGAATATCATTGGACCCAAAAGATCATTAAGAACTTGCACAAGGATCAATGAGGACCACCAAAAAAATAGGACATGATTAGGAAACACCAACAAGCAAATTAGAACCATTTACAATAGCTGCACCAACACCACTTGTCCAAATCTTCATCGATCAACATGCTAACACTTAAGAACACTTAACAGGAGTAACTCAGGCAAGAAAGATAGCTTGTAGAGAATCAAATCATGAACCATCTGAAATGAAGATACACACAAATATCCCAAACATTCTCCCAAATCTACAACACAAGATGATCATACTGGAACACAACAGATCAAACACCAAAACACTGCAACACTGAAACACTGAAAACCAATCTCCATACCAAAATTCTCAACTCGATCAAATCATCACATAGCATCATGGAATCAATAAATAATGACGTATCTATAGTTGATTTATCACAACAAATATATAAACCAATCAGATCAACTCACAGCAATCATCGGATCACCAAAACAATTCTATGCAACACCAAAACATAGGAATATATTGACATCAATGACAACAACATATCCTAGCAGTAGCAATATCCATCAAAGGTTGCTATTTTTAATAAATTTTAATTTGAGCATAGATCAAGCAAATATTATCCCTAAATCTTTGGATTGGCTAAAATAGCATATTAGTAAGTTTTCATGGCAAGACCATGTCTAGTTTTGAATATATTAAAGTTTTCATTTTTGATAGTGTCGTATGAATGCTTCAAAGTTGATTTTGAAGGCCATAGAGGCTTTAGATGGGCCCAAAAGTGGTTGTGATAAATTTAGTACATTTTGGCTTAATAGGGAACTTCACAAGATTTTTGAAACTTCAAAAAGTTCACCAATCAGACACCCAGTTCAAAAGTTATGGCACCTCAAAGTTAGATATCCCGAAATAGGAAATGTAAAAATATGTTGGACACATAAATGAGTTCTAAGAGTGAAGTACACATTTTTATGTGTGTTTTGACACATCACAGGCCATCTTGTATTATAAATAAGATGGGTGCCCCTTTATTGGGTGGTTTTAACCCATGGTTTTGTAATACTATTTGTCAGTTTCATGTATTGTATCTCTGTAAATGATGTGCATGAGATGGGGTTTGTATCTAACAATATTTTTTATTTATATTAAGTTTTTGTGACTATTTTAAAGATCTGTATTGAATAAACCTCATCTAAAGCTAAAAATTGTCGTGCTACCTTAACTTACTTTCAAGTGATATTAGAGCTTGGTCAACTTTGGTTTTAGTTATGGTTTGTTGGGCTTTTTGAACTAATCCAGATTTGGGTGGGAGTTTGTGTAGAAGATACTTTGTGATCTTGTTATGGAAACTTTTAGATTGAAAGTTTCTTAGGGAAGATATCTCGATGGAGAATTTTTCAAAAAATAATTTTGTGATGTGGAAAGTAAAGATGGAGGACCTATTAATAGATTGAAATTTATGGGATGTTATTGATGAGAATGTATTTAAACTTGTAGATCCTACTTTGGCTACTCAATATGGTGGTATGGACCTTAAATCAAAGGTTCTAAGATATTGAAGAAACTTGAGATGTATCAAGACAAATCTTTCGAAACAAAAATATTATTGAGGAAATCGTATTCCTTGAGAATGAAAGATGGTGGAAAAATTACAAACCACTTGGAATCAATCAATGTTTTGATGGCTCAATTGGAATCTATTGGTGTCAAGATTGATGACGAAGAGAAATGTAAGATCTTTCTTTGTTATTTTCTTGATTCATGGGGTGCTCTTGTTATGGTTATCAATAGTACTTCTATTATTATGAAGACTAAAGATGTGGTAGGTTCTTTTATTTCTGAAGAGATGAGGAGGAAGCTATCCATCAATTCCAAGAAGGCCCTAAAATTTTATGGAATACCTAAGGAAAAAGGAAAGAATAATTAGAAGAATTATAAATCCAAGTCCAAGGGGAGATCCAAATCTCCTAGATCATCTAAAGTCATTTGCTGGAATTGTTAAAAGCCTACACTTTTTGGTAGAGATTGCAAAGGAGAAAATAAGAAAAAGAAACAATTTCATTCTAATTCCGAGTCTGAGAAGGAAGATGGTGATGTGTTCACTACAGTTTTGGCCACTCATGCAGGTAATAATCCATGGTTAATTGACTTAGGTGCATCTTATCATATGACCTCTAATAGAGATTGGTTTAAATATAAATAATTTGATGGAGGTAAGGTGTACTTAGGTGATGGTTATCTCTTAAATACTCCCTTTGCTCATGCAAGGTGTTCAACAAGTGGGAGATTGTTAGGAAAATGTTGTCTTGATCTTGCATATACTTAAGGTTCTCATTTATAGTAAGTTTACAATTGAGCACACATTGATATATTTTTTTTCCTAGAGCTACAAATTGGCTAAATAACCATGTCGATAATTTTTTGTTGCAAGAGCATGTCTAGATTTGGACATATTAAAGTTTCTCTTTTGTAAAGTTTTGTTTGATGTTTAAAGTCAATTTTTAAGGCTTTAAAGAGGTGTTTTTTGGGCCCAAAAGAGACTATAAATGTTGTTAGGATTTTTAATTTTGTATTTTCCTTAGATTGGTTTTTCCATGGTAGGTCTTTCAAATGCAGAAAGTTTTAAAAATCTGGCTAAGTGCCCAATCTTTATGCACCTTGGGTTGGTCCTTTTACTATTTTTTTGTTGACCTATTCAGATAATTATATCTTTTAAGGGAGTCCATTTCATTGGTTTATGTTCATGTTGCAACTAGCCCCCTCTATGTTCCTTAGGGTGATTTTACTGATGGTTTAGGCTTCTTTTCCGAGGGCTTAACCTTATTTTCCAAATTTACATAGCACGGGTCCTTGACCCATCATTATGGTTTAATTCCCTCACATGGCCAATGATTCTTTATATGTCCACCCTGATTCCTCGCAATATTCCTCAACACTTCCAATGTTGCAATGTGGGTCTGCGAGAACAAAAGGATGAGAAGATACCAAGGGAAGTATTGACCCCACAATCTCATGGTGCACCAAGATGTTGCCAAATTTAGTGCATGGGTTCGAGGGGAGAGAATGAAGGAGAGAAATAAAAAGGGATGTGGACACTGCACTCCCTTGTAAATCATGTGAAAAATATTAAATAGCATATGGCTATGTAGGAATAAAGGAAGTTAAAGAAAAAATTGACACCACATTCCTGTGATGTGATGACAAAGCACCATCAGATCATTAGGAAATTATGTGAAGGATTCCTAATTTATAATCTAAGAACTATCCACCATTTATGGATCTATGAATTGTTTGTCAGAGTTATCAAATATGCAGGTCAAGAGCTAGGAATAACCTCCTAAGTCAGTGGAGCTCAAAGTGATGAAGGTTATTTGAACCTTATTGAGTTAGCCCCATTCACTTGAGAGAATAACAACTAGTGTAACGGGTTATAACTTGATAGAGAACTTAATGATGGTTTTGATACTTCAAATAATTCATCAATCAGACTCCTAGATTAAGAGTTATGGCCTCTAGAAGTTGGGTCTCCTGAAATGGGAAATATAAAAATGTGTTGGACATAGAAATGAGTTTTAAAATGGACTGATACATGTTGATGTGTGTTTAGACACATCATAGGTCATCTTGGATAAGATATTATGTAGGCACCACCTTTTGGGTGGTTTTTAGCTCATGTTTTTGCAATATTGTTTGATGATTCCATGTATTGTATCTCCTATATAATAGGTATGTGAGACGGAGGTTATGTGTATGAATCTTATTATTATTGAGTTACCTCCAAATATTTGGTTGGTGATACTCCTGTAAGAATCTTTCTCTGCAAGTATATTGTATTATATTATTGATTTTCGAATAATATATTGGGCAACTTTTGGAGTGTGGTGTTTTTCTCTTAAAAGGGTTCTCTTCATGTAAATCACTATGTTTTGGCATGCATGCTATTTATCTTATTTTTGTTAAGTTTTTGTAACTATTTTAAATATCTAGAAAATTTTGCATAACCCTCCTCTCAAGGCTAGTTTAGGAATCTATTTTGATTCCCTAACTACCTTACATGGAGCCTAAACGAACTATCCATTTTGATTGTGTGGCTAATTGCATGGTGATAATGGTCATGTTTTTTAACAAGATTATTCTAAAGTGAAACAAGATTCTTTAAAGTTATATAATTATCTAGATTGACATTGTTCAAAGGCCAAGCATAATTCTATTAGTTTTTCCCTTGATATGATGTCTTGTTCTATTGCAAATTTTAATTTTGGGGCTAATAAGGTCTAGTGTTTTGAGCTTATTTTCTCTTAATTGCTAATAAATAATTGTCATAATTTTGGAGGATGTATTTAACCTCTTGTAAATTATTTGAAAAGGAAATATTTAGGTATAACATTGGATGAAATGAGGAGAGGTACCAAGCTAGGATATTAAGGTGGGAAATCAGGAAATAAAGGCATGAGAGGCCTTAGAGCTACTTTTCTAGCATATATTAATCATTTTTTTTCCTTCATGTCAATGTCACATGAATTTAGTATAGTTACCCCACCTATAGATTATATCATAATAATGACATAATTGTTAAAATCTCTTAGATAATATATGAAAAAACATGAATGGGAGATGGTTTCACCAAAGAAAGGATTCTATCCTAAGGCTTCTAAAATTTGAAAGTAAATTATCCCATGAATTCATATCAATCCATCATAATTATGGTCAACTATTGTACCAAGAACAATTGATCACTCTTATCCTCAAATTGCTTATAGAGTTTCTTGTAATAAGTCACCTCGTATATAAATAGATCTAGGTTGCAAACCAATATACCATTGTAATGCTTTTCCTTTCAAACATGTGGCTAAGACTATAACAACTATATTATCTTATATTATATTAAGGATATTACACATCTTGGTGATATCTTTGATGTGTTCTATTTGAGTAGTCATTGCTTCACTAGTAAGGTAAGGTATACTCTTTGAATTTGTTAGTATATCATCATTTTGAGTTAATACAAGAGGGATACCATTCCTAAAGGCTACAAATATCTAAAATATAGGAGTAGCCATGTGAAATAATATTATAATTAATTGAATGGTAGTTATCCTAAGTAGAGATAATCTATTAAATGGAGGTGTACACTGAGCTCTAGGGGATGGAGTTTCATATACTCTAGTTTTTCTTGGTAGATATAAAGAGTATCTATTTCTTCTTCTTTGAGTAAAAATAAATAGTTCAATGAATTATAAATTACCTTTAGAATATTTTGTTGTCTAAATTTTAGGCTTAAATTTGTAGGTCTGATCTAGACATGATTATTGAGTGATTGCAAAGTCACTAGGTACATTCTAGAGTAACCCTTTAAAGATAAAAATGTTGAGAGAAATGCCACTTCCTTATTATGATGAGATAGATTTCATCATACTTAGGTCCCATTGGGCATGCCAAAAACTATTGTCACTTAAATTTGCACCCTATTGTACTTGTTATTTAGCACTCTAGGGAAACATCATATTGATCTCAAAGTTTGGGACCCTATCTAGATGAGATTGAACCTATAAATAAGGCCAACTTCCTCTCTAAATATAAATGCCAGTGTAAACCCGACCTTTCATTAGAAAACCTACAACTAATCATATTATAACAACTTGTAGAGAGAAAAAGGGTAAAAAATAATGCATAAAATTGGAAGGAAGTTGATACACTAGATTAGAATAGTTCTTCTTTCCCTAGCAGAGAGAAGAACTAAAAATGCCAAAATAATTTATAAAATCTTCTATTCTACTAGATCTTAGAGGTTTTTATGAAGTCTAGGGTTCGATAGACACTAGGAGGGAGAAAATATATCTATAGTTAGTCCTAAAAATAGATTTTAAGATAGCATACAGGAACACAAGAATAGTAAACATATATTAAGATATGAAGGTAAGACTTTTTTACACAATACATAAAAAATTAAGGGATGTGTGATGGAAAAATTCATTAATCATAGGTTTTAAAGCCAATTTATAGTTATAGAGATGCAAAATGCATTATTTATCTAGAGAAACTAGGGGGGAACCTTTACAATGAGTCTTAATAACCTTTTATTCACCTTTTGGATATTGGAGAGAGATAAGCATGTTGTATGGAATCAACCCTATTCAATGCCTCTGGTATAAATTGGCATATCTTCCTCAACAAATCCAATTTTCAAGTGTGGAAATGTCCCAATAATCTCTTGTCATACTTACAGTGATAGAGAAAAGGGAGATATGCAAGAATATTGTCCTTCAAATTTTTTTAAAAGAATTCCATAAAATTATATTATACATAATTTAAATCACCTTGGGATCCTTCCACAAATTAGTTTTTGGCAACTAAAAAGGTTGATGCATCACTAATGACACTGCAAAGAGGTGAAGTAGAAGAAATCATTCGCTAGACATTTTCTAGTGTTTCTTTTACTTAACTTGGTCATTATGTTGAACACTACCGAAAGCTAAGAGGGGAGTTGAATTGGCATATATAAAAAAATGATCACATTAAGATACTTGAAAGATAAAATTCATCCAAACACTTATGCATGAAAGTAAACAACTTGACCATCAAAAGTATGCACACAAGAACACCAAGATTTTTACGTGGGAAACCCAAATTGTGATAAACCACACTGAGAATCAAACGAACAATATATATTAACTGATTACAATTTTTAGGGCCACTGAACAAAGAGCTCACTACTCCAAACTTGCTTACTAAGGCGCATAACCTTAGGAAACATACATTTTTTAGGACTTGCACAACTAAAGATCACTTCTTCAGGACAAGAAACAAACAATTTTTTAGATACAGTAGAAATAATAAATTAAAATATATACAAAATGGCATATATAAGAATGCAGATAATAGTTCACAATTTATACTCATATGTCTCCTCTACTATACATCTAAACCTCTAATCAACCTTTCACTTTCTTCATATCCATATACTAATGTCATTGCATACCCTTTTTTCATCATCAATACCAAACACAATCGATTTGCCTAATATATATCAATTAGATCCAAAATAAATTTTACTAGGTCAGTCAAAGGAAAATGTAACGTGTACATAATATCGACCCGAAATTATATTATCTGGAAGGTAAATAAGATGAGTGAGAATTCACACCAAGTTTCCACACCTTCCAATCATCATCAAAAGACTTTGGCACACAACCACTTGAACCAATATGCATAAGCTGGTACAAATTGATCTACTAAATCTAAAATGTCTCAATCTGGACCCAAAAATAGAATAAGTGGTCAACCACAAAAGAACCATAAAACCTTAGGAATAGTAACAATTGATTTAAAGCAATGTCAAGACGAGGAAGATAACACATTCCTTCACACACTCTTGAAAGAAACATCAAAACAACAATGATGTTCATGAACAACTATCTAAACAATCTATTATATTGAAGACAAACTACCAAAACAATTTCACAATAGAAAACATGATCATATGAACTTTATTAGGTACAAACATTCAATCTAGATCACAATATATTTCACTAGAGTAGTCACCAAAGATAAAAGAATCAATTCTAGACCAAGTAAGGAACATTAATTTTCTCGAAACACAATGAGTCATCATCCCATATCATCCAATCAATACAACATGAATCTATAGACAATTCTATAGCATAACATCATTCAAATATACATATGAACCAATAACTAGATGCATCCAATAATCAGGAACATGAACATACTAAAACCACATAGTTCCACTATACATTTCTTCTAATACTTAACACTGGCACAACAATATGCATATCATGATACATATTCAGACCAACAACACCAACATCTAGACCATATAGGTTTGACATCAATGACAACAAAGACACTCATATGTGCAACACATTCCAAGTGTGACCCCAACATTATCACTATATTATCATCAATTGGAGGTAAAACAAGAACTTTATCACTGATTCTAGAAATTCCATAAACCATAAGATTTTTTTACTCCTATTTTTACTCTTTGGTCCTTGCGTCCACTACTTGACAACTTTATACATAACTCTAACCCTTCATTAGAGATTCCAAATCAATCAAGAACCATTGACCCTATTTCATGCCTTCTTTTTGTTGACCCTATTAATAAAGAAAATAATAATTAAAATAATTGGGTTATCCCATTGTTTTATGAACCATGGAAACTCCCAACAACACTTAGGTACTATCTTTTCTCTATCATTTTCAAATCCTAGTAGGAAACCCAAAACCCATCAAAATTTCCCATGGTTACAAGTCTGGGAAGTTTTGAAGTTTTATCTTATTTTTATTTCTATATTTATGCCCACACCATCCTTGTCCTTACTCTTTCTTTTCTAATTGAAGGTTTATCCAAAACTAGGGATCATTGGTAGATCTTGTTATTATAAGAACATCATAAACTATTGAAAATACTTATTGATCCATTTCACTTTCACATTCACATCCCTTTACTTTGTCATTAGTAGGAGAGGGAGGAACTAGAACATATTTGAGATTCCCATGATTTCATGCACCATGGGAACTTCTGACAAATACTTAACTCTTTCTAGCTTAAACATTCTTCCTTTTATTTGTAGTTGTCAAGGCCTCTATAGGAACTAGAAACATTGTTGATGATTCACAATATTTTAAGAATGACTTCAAAGCCTAACAAGGTCATTGGAACCTACAAACATGCACTATCATAAAAGCTTAAACTTAGCAATTTTATAGTCTACTTGGCACCTACATTGGTGTGATTTCCTCTAGATCTTTTTAAGTCTATTTATTCTTTATGCTACTAAAAAAATGCATCTTTAATCCAACGCTTGTTCATCATCAAATGCAAAAGTTATCACCAGATCCAATGTCACAAACCTCAAATTTTTTTTTTTCCTTTTAGAGGGCTCATTTTTTATGGACTAGGGTACCCAACTCCTTACTTCCAACAAAATATCCTAAAAAGATGGCCATTACAAGTGCCAACCTTTGCATTTTGTAATCTAGTCTCAATCTTTTCATTTGGTCATTATTTTTTGTTCTATATTAAAAATAAACCTTGTGATACCTATATTAAGAACATCTTCTATCACTCAAAAGGTCTACATTCTCTAAGCAATAATTACAATCCAAATTAATTCTAGATTAATCATATTATAGAGCAGCATACTACAAGTATTCTATACTCAAGTATGTATTGAAATCAGGGCTCACTAAGAGGGGGGGGGGGTTGTGAATCAGTGATCTACAGGTTCGGAAATTTTTCAGACTTAACTTAAAACCAATGGAGGCATACACATGAAACTAAAATGTAGGAACATAGAACAAACAACCACAAAATCATAACATGGGATTTTTACATAGAAACCCAAATGGGAAAAACCACAATGGGATTTGAACCCATAATATTATTCCACTATGGCTAGTAGTAAAACAATATGGCAATATGGCAATGCACAAGCATTCAGGTGCACTGCCTAGAGCTCACTACTCAAATACAATAAGGGCTACAACCCTAGAAGACTCACTTCCTTACTAATTGATTACAATGATGAATTACATAAAAATACACTCCAAAATAGCATCTAATGCTTGGATGAGTTCCGGTTAAGTGTCAAATATACCGACTGGATCACCTCTTTTATTCTGCTCTATTCTACCCTATTCACTATATCAGTCAGCTACTAGATCAAGAATGTGAATGTGAAACTACACTAAAAAATATTCTTGATCACTACTCGCTTGCATACAATCATACAATTCACCAAAAAGATCATCTAAACCAGTCTTATATATTCACAATCACAAAATAAATTATTTATCATTCGGCCTGCTAGTGTAACGTGTAGTCACATGTCTACTTGACCGGATCACCAAGGATAAATGTGGATCACCAAAAAAACAATAAAACAAGGTCTCTATGTTGTCTCAATCAACCCAAACATGACTCAATACATTGCAATCACTGGAAAGCTTCCGGACCAAAACTATTTTGTCCAACCTGAAATACCAGTTAACTGGTTATTGGTTGACGTCCTCTTCCACAAATCAAGATCTCTAATTATCAGATGGAAATCTCATGAAGAGTTTCCATCAATGACAACCCCAAACTAATTATCAACCATCAGAAGTCACAAGATGAGTGTCAATTGCCAATAGTATGAACTCGGGTTTCTCATTTATGATCATTGTGTTATTACAATAACACTTTTAGAACTAACAAGGAATATTATATCATAAACTTTATGTGAAACTCCATGGGAGGGTTTCATATCTATGGTAATCTTATTATTTTAGTATTTATTATTTCCTTAGCCTTTGTCTTTGATGTTCTCTTTTCATTATCATCACTATTATGGCCTGGGAACAACAAAATGAGCTTTGACTTAAACAATACCCTATATAGCACAACCCTTTTCTCCCATTTTTTGTGTGTGTAGATTCAAATCTGATAATGACAAAGATATAAGAGTATATGGCAATAAATTGTGATAGACTTTGAATGAACAGAAAAGATTGGACTAATTTTCTCAATGCCCATATCTATTATTTTCACCTATATTTTCATGAGACAATAGTACATAGCCTCTTGAATAAAAAAATTATAATCTATCACAATTTTCTACACTTTTATACTAGGGCAACAAGCACTCATGACCAACATAGTCTGATCCAAATTTTAGATACATATTTATCTTTGTAAGGTGGGGTAAATTAGGGTTTCACCAATTAGAATAGTAAGAGCACCAATTTCATAAGATCAACCTTACATTAAAAAGGGGTTGAAAATCCAATGGATCCGTCTACAATTCTGTTGATCGGGTTGAAAGAACCTAAATAGTGAGAGGGAGGCATGAATCAGTATTCCCACTCATTTAAAACAATAAACCTTTTTACCAATTGAATTTTCCCTTAAAATATCAAACAAACTTGACTGAAGTAAAGTAGTTAATGCAAAATAAACAAGAAGAACACAACAACAAGAGGAACATCGAAATTTGTACGTGGAAAACCCAAAAAGGGAAAAACCACAGAGAGTATTAACTCTCAGGAAAAAATAACTAGTTATAGTTGTTTTTACAAATAGGTGTCTCATTTCTAGATTACAAAACGGCTCCCTACCAGACTGCTCACTACAGATACAAAAGAAACGGCTAACTGTCGGAATTCTCACTACAATTGAAACAGTTGAACTAAGAAAGTTTGCATCTCCAAATAAATGGGATCAGTTCTAAGATAAGCTCATATTACAAACCTCAAACTTTACAGAAGATCTAGTTAGAGATATTTGCACTATTGTTCTGTAGCAAGTCCAATAAAGGACTACTGCACTACTGATTTCCTTCATTGTCTACAACTCTCACATACACTGCTTCTTTTGCTGCCAACTATCTTCTGCACATCACACTCATTTATTAATTCACTTCTCTCTACTTCATCCATCACTCATGAACACACACACACACACACACACACACACACACACACACACACACACACACACACACACACACACACACACACACACACACATATACTCACACACACATATATATACACATACATATATACATACATATATACATACACATATGCATACATATGTATATATGTATGTATATATATAGATATATGTATATATGTACACATTTATATACACATACATATATACATACACATATATACATATATGTGTGTATATATACATATATGTATATGCATATGTATATATATATATGTATATGTATATATACATATATATGTATATGTGTATGTATATATGTATGTATATATGTATATATAGACTTATGTATAAATGTATATAGATATACATATACATACATACATATATACATATATACATGTATATACATATACATATATACACATATACACACACACATATATGTGTGTGTGTGTGTATATGTATGTATGTATGTATATGTATATATATGTATGTATGTATATGTATATATATGTATATATATGTATACAAATATATGTATATACATGTATATATGTATATGTATATATATGTATATGTATATGTATATATATGTAGATGTATATACATATATGTATATATGTATATATGTGTATATGTATATATGTATATATGTATATGTATATATAGACATATACACATATACACATACACACACATAGATGTGTGTGTGTGTGTGTTATCAATAAGCTCATGTCATCCTCCACAATAATTATACATAATTCCTTTGCATACTTCTAATTACCAAAGCATATACTGTGATTATCGAAAAAAGGGAAAGGGTCATCCAAACCCAAGAGAATAGACCTATCACCACAAGATCACACTCAACATCTCCAAAATGTAGACTCGATACATATCAATGAAACTACAATCACAAAACTTGAAGAGATACTTCTGATAGATACCAAAGATGCAAACCGTTAACATTGGGACATATAACTAATATTGGGATACTAGGGTCAATGAGACCCCAATGTGACCTCATGAGGTCATCATCCAAAAACTATCCATGCTACATAATGACTCCTAACCAAAAACCACAACAATTGAACCATACATACATAACCAAAACACTTTGCATAACATTCATAATGTCCATAATGTTTGGACTAATATTCGGCCCTACATACACTGTCTAGTACAGAACCAGATGACTGGTTTGACATAAATGACAACATTATTCACACAAGTCTAACAAATTCAATTTGGAAAAGGGCTGAGATGTTGATTATATTCACCTTGTTTGTTTGTCTCCCCTTTTTAGAATCGAAATTGGATTTTAATTGTAGGGTTTTAAGGTAAAATAATAGAGAATTGGAAGTGAAATAGTAATAGTAGAATGTTCTAAATTTCAGAAACAACCATAGACAAATATCTAGGAAGGAGAAAAAGATCAAAACCTATTACTGAAATTCTGGGCCAAAATGTCAAGACCAAGGTGATATGTTGTCTTGGTCCTACAACTTCTGAATGAGAAAGTAGGATTATTTTTAGATCATGGATATGCAAGAGATCCACTATCAAAAGATCAAGAAAAACTATCAGGACCAAGGTGGTAGGTCACCCTAGTCCTCCACTTTTTTCTTATGTAAAAGTTGAACATGTTCGTCATCATTTATTTAGTCAGAATCCTCGACCGTGGCTCTTGAATCAATTTCCTATACATAAAAGGAGAGAAAAAGGGTTGTGGATAGGTTTTTTCATTCTAGGGTCAAACCCTGGTATAGGAATTAACATTGAATTGAATCTAAATAGAATAGGTAAATACTAAAGTAAATGCTAGAAGATATACCTCATATTTGCAATGCTTGATAGGAGATTGATTATGCAATTCTCTTTACATGTAATCACGAATATTGGATTCAATAACATGGAAAATACATGAATATGAATGACCTAATCAAACATGCATTCTTGCATGAAGTTTGATGTGACTTTGTTCCATGATGCTTGAAGGATATGGTCAGATGAAATGTTGCCTTGAATTCTTGAGAATGCTTGATGTCGAATGCACAAATACTATGGATGGAGTCTTAGACATTAAATAAATTGATAGGATGTCTTTATATAGGGTTCTCTATGTAAATTAATGACTAGGCCAACCTCCAATGGTCAAATGGAGCCATTAGGACCAAAATCCTTCTAGGAATGCTTTACAGTACATTTGCATATTTAAAATGAGTCGTGTTTAACAAGGACTAGGTGTTAAACCCAAGGCAAGACCGAGAGGGTGGTGAATCAGTCCAAACAAATAATTATAGCATATGCACATAAACAATTAATATACAACACATGAACACCAATATTTATATGTGGAAAACCCAAATAGGGAAAAACCATGGTGGGAGTCAACCCAGAAGATAATCCACTAATGTGGAATTATTAAAAAGATAGAGCTCACTGCTCCAGACTCATATAGGTCACTTAGGCTAACTACTCATGGGACAAGATACAAAGAGGACTTTCAAAACCTCAAGATAACTACATTTAGGGTAAGATATAGAAAAATCATCTGAAAGGAAGAATCTCCTAATCATTAAGTTTTCTTTGAACTCTACACCAAGCGGCCAACATTAACACACAACTCTAATCACAACTACTAACACTATGTCTCAATTCTCTATCACACTCATAACATAGCTTGCATATCATTCGAACATAACTCTTCTTTATTTCTCATACTTATTCTGATCTTCACCACATCATCTACACTCTCTCTCATTCTAATTTTCACTAAATCAAACATTAAAATGCCTTATATACAAGATAGATCATTAAATCTTAAAACAAGTTAGCCTGAATAAAGATAATTTTTCTAAACCAAAAAAACACACACTGATCCACTCTAGGAGAAAGAGAGGACCAAAACACATCTTCCAAAGATCAATTCATCAATCTGCAAACACTAGAACCTAACCAATAGCATATCCACATGTTATGAAACCATATAATCAATTACCAATCAAAACATACTCTCCAAAGAAAATAACTTAAATCTAGATCTCTACACACTATTGTGAGATCCATAAAACATCAAAAATCCTTCGACAAATCATATCCAGACCCAAGGATAGGTCAAGAATAGAATCTCACAACCAACAAAAAATAAAACCTCAACACTCGAAGAACACAAAGATATTTCTAGACCTCAGAACTAATATATCCATGATACCAAACCTATATCCAATGGAGATAACAATAATATTCAACACCAACAACAAACTCTAGAGCCAACACAACAATTACACTAACAACACAACAAGATAATTCTACACCAAGATATTTTGAACCAAATTGGAACAACAAGTTTTACATCAATGACAACCACAACAACACATCAACTCATATTTCCAACAATCTCCCCTTTTTTAATTGATGGCAACACTTTATAAGCACTTGATAAAACTTACACTTCAGCCAAAATGTAAAGAAGAATAATACTACGCAATATCTCTCAAACTCTTTTGAGCTAACAACTCAATCTCTCCAACTCAACAACTCAATATCTTCTAAAATAACAACTCAACAACTCAATCTCTCCCCCTTTGGCATCAAGGACAAAGGTCACAACAACACTGCATACCACTGCACACTACTACACACCATGGCACACCATTTTACACAACTTCACACCACTACACACCACTGCACACCACTACACACCACTGCACATTACTACACACCATTGCACACCACTACACACCACTGCACACCATTTCGCACCATTGCTCCCTAAGAGAGTAACCACAACATTGATCCAGGAATAGAAATAGGCATGAAAGCTCCCCCTAGAAAGATGCATCCCCATAATGCAGCTAGCTAGAAGGAGGGAAAGTGACCCCATGCTTCTCCCAAAGAAACTCAAATATATCCTTCATCAATTCCTTAGTGAAAATATCTGCAACCTGCTCCTTTGTAGAAATGTTTTCCAACTGAACTTCCTTCAAAGCCACTTTCTCCCTTAAATCATGAAATCTGATTGAAATATATTGTGTTCTTGAATGCATAATAGGATTCTTCAAAAAAATTATCACACTATTTTTGTCACACAAAATAGGAATTGCTTCATCATATGTTACATTGATATCCTTAAGAGTTTATCTCATCCACATCACCTAAGTACAACAAGATGTTGCTACAATATACTCTACTTCAGCAGTAGATAAGGAAATTGAATCTTGTTTCTTACTAAACCAGGAAACCAATCTCTCACCTAAAAGGAATGCACCACCACTAGTACTCTCCTAGTCATTGATACTTATAGCCCAATCTACATCAATATAGGCTTTCAACATGAAATATCGACCTTACTTGTACCAAAGTCCAAAGTCCACTATTTATTTTAAGTATTTGGAAATTCTTCTCACTGTTTCCTCATGTGTCACCTTCAGATCCGCCTAAAATCTCACTGCCAAGCAAAAAACCTACATGATATCTAGTTTGGATGTAGTAAAATACAACAATCCTCCAATCATTGACCTATACTTCTTTTGTTCAACTTTTAGGAGATTCATCATCTTTTCTCAACTTGTACCCAACAATTAAAAGAGTAGTAATTGGTTTGCAATCATCAAAACCAAACTTCTTCAATATTTCCTTCACATACTTGCTTTGAGAGATAAAGATTTCATCTTCTAATTGACTAGATTCCAACCTTAAAAAGAAAGAAAACTCACCAATCATTGACATATCAAATTTATTCTGCATTTCCTTAGCAAATTCTTTACATAGATCATCATTTCTTCCAAAAATATTATCATCAAAATAAGCTATAACAATCAACAACTTATCTCCATCAATTTTGAAATAAAGATTATTGTCTGTTGTACCTTTCCTAAAATTTTGATGAAGTAAATGTAGCATTGAAAATTGTACGCACTTGCTAAAGGGGTACAATTTCACACTCGGTTTAGCTCCCACCTTGGCGCATCTTGCACTTTGCATCGCATTTTCCCTTTAGCACTTAATTAGTTAAATTAATTAGGTCTAAGGTTCTATTTCATCATCTTCCACATCATAAAGTTGGGCCCTTTCATTAAAGTGTGCCCTTTTCATTTTTCCTCCAATACATCATTTAATCAAAAACCCTAATTAGGTCCTATTTTGAACTCGGGGCCTTGATTTCGGCGGTCAAAACATCTCAAAGTCACTTGTAACTTCGGGATTCTCTCTAAAATCATCATATTCGACGGCCTTGAAAATTTGGTGAAAAGTTGTCGGGACCGTGGCGCCCGGAGTACACACAGTCCTGGACATTTTTCCCGAAATTTTAGGAGTGCGATCCAATCATAAAATAAAGCTTAACCTCAAGAAATTGGCGGGAGATTCAATCTCTAGGTTGGCCAAAAGTTGAAATTAAGACCTAGGGTTTCATATATAAGAGCTCTCTTTCTTCATTTGAAAGGATACAAAATTTTGTTTTTAGGGACCTTCTATGCAGCAAAAGAGCAGATCTTTGAAGACTTTAACAACATTCAACATTCATCCATCAAGCATTCATCAATTTCATTCATCCATTTAGGGCTTTGAAGGCATTGAAGAGCAATAAGGGATCACCGACTGAAGATTGGCTTCTACCCCTCCCTTGGGGTTGGGTATGATTTCATGTTGTTTTCATGTCTTTGCATAAGCCTCATTATATCATTTGTATTCATGCTTTAGATCACTTTGCATCTTGATTTGGAGCATTTACATTATCATTTACAAGCAATTAGGGTTTACTTTCTAGGTTGCTCTAGTTTGCTTACTTGCATTTTAGGATCTTGCACACACACAAGGTCTGCACACACATTACTTTTACAATACAACTTGGCTATTCGTGGAGGTGGAAATCACCAAAGCAGGGATTTGACTAAGGCAAAACCCTATATAGCCACCCACCACACCTTTTCAAATATAAGTGCAGGTTTCGGGATTTGGACGACACCGCAAGTTGCAAATCCGATGGAAGCGGACCGAGACAGAACTTCACACCAAATTCCAACCCAAAAAGCTAGGATAGGGGCGTGGGGCACCCTAGTCCTGCCAGGACAGGGGCACTGGGTGCCTTGGTCCCTGGGACAGTGGCGCTCGGTGCCCTGGTCCCCCAGTCAGACAGCAAGTTTCAGCATTTCTGACAGCTTTTCAGGTTGTAAAACAGTAGTTTCAGGAGTAGTTTCAGGGGCAGAATCAGGACAGTGGCGCCCGTGCCCCTGTCCCAAACATTTTCACTTAGATTTTAACTCCGGGTATGCATCTGCATTCTTGTCTTGTCCTTGTGTTTACAGTTTTCCATTGTTTCAACTCAATTCTGCAATCTTGTTATTAGTTCATACTTGCACTTTGGTGTTAGGAATTGAACTTGCATCATTTTATCTTTCAATTACAACAAAGGAATAGAAACCCTAATAGGTAGCCTGTGGCTCTCTCTTCCACAAAAAGAAGTAGCCAATTGTGTGATACCTCTAGGCTCTTTCGTATTCCACAATGTGTGTCAAAAGGTAGGATTAGTGCATGCTACCCTAGTTTCGCTTTTTCCCTTACACATTTTGGTGAACCCGACGTGAAACTATTATTGCTTTCTCTTGCATTGCATTTGTTAGATCTAGATCTATATTTAGTGTGTTTCATTTAAGTTCCATTTTTCATTAAAAAAAAAAAAGAGGGAAAAGAAAGCGTGTGTTTCTTTGTTTCTTTGCATTGTTTGTTTAAGTTTTATGCAATTTTTATTTCAAAATGTCAGATTTTTATTTGCAAGATGTTCATATTTATGATGATGTATGCAATTACGAGTATAGCCAAGATGAATTAGATGAAGCTTTAGATGAGTTTTTGAACCCTAAAGATACCAAACCTTCATTTTGCCAAAAACTCATAAACTTTGTTACTATGCCATTTCAGTGTGATGAGAAAGATAAGTCGAATGATTCCTTTCAAGGGTACATTCCTATCAACTCTTCCACTAAATCTAGTAACATGATTGTTTTCAATGATCCCCTCTATGAAGAGATGTCTCCTTTTGAATCAAAAGATAAACCTTTTAATCGATATGATCATGCTTTGTTGGATGATGCTCTTGATGACTTTGTGGCTTTATCGAAATCTTTAAACAAGAACAAAACTTCTAAATTAGTTAACATGATAAACCTGAGTGAGCATAATAAGCCTCTCTTTGAAGTCCAAGGTGCTTATCCTTCTCCCACCTTTCAAGTTCCTAAATCACCTCTCCTTACTGTCCAAGGAGGGTATGGTCATGATTCCTTTCTTACTCCGAATAAACCTATCATCACTGTGCAAGGAAGAAAACCTATAAGTCCTTATAGTTATGCCAAGCAATTAACTAGAGAGAGTTATCATGTGGTTGCCCATACTTATAATACCAGAAATAATAGGTAGCCTAATCCTCCTCCTGTTACTTTAGTTTCTCTTCCTAATTCTCAACCAATTCTTCCGCAAGCTCCACATATTTCACAAGTTGTTGGTAAGGAATATGATCTCATAGAACAACTTAAAGTTACCCCTGCTAAGATATCCCTTTGGGATTTGATCCAAACTTCTTCCACTCATCATGGAATGTTACAAGATGCCTTGAAAGATTTGAATGTTCCTCCACCTAATACATCGAGTAATATAGTGTCTTTGGTTAACTCTGTGATGAATCCTAAAGCTCAAATTGTGTTTACTCAAGATGAATTGCCTACTAGTGAAATTCAACATCAATATGATCCCTTGATGATTGTGGTTATCATAAATGACACTGCTATAAGACGAGCACTGGTAGATAATGGCTCTGGCCTTAATGTGTGTAGCATTAATCTATTGCATAAGATGAATGTGGATACATCCCTTATTGAGCCTGACTCTCGTCCCATTCGAGGCTTTGATAATGTGGCTAAGTCTTTATTAGGTATTATCACCTTACCCATCATAGTGGGACCTGTTACTTTGCCTACTCCTATCCATGTTATGTCGAGAAATCTAACATACAACTTGTTATTAGGGATACCTTGGATTCACAGTATGCAAGCTATCCCCTCTACATTGCATAGACAAGTTAAATTTATTTATAACAATAAGACATATACCTTGATAGGTGATACTAATTTTCAAGCTTGTTTGCAAACATCTACTTCCAAAGGGAGTTCTTCTAAACCTTCCTCTTCTAGTGATGACTCTTTAAACAAGATACCTATGGATGAATCATCACCCTCCAATGATCAAGATTCTTTGGATGAGTCTAAAGTTCTTGAAGAAGATTCTTCTCAACTTGAATCTACACATGAAGAGGCTTTTGATCCTGAGAAGGTTCTCGCAGAAGATGATTGGGGATCTCTTGACTTTAATCCCACCTTTTTAGGTGAGTATAGGGTTCCTCCTAGAGAGCTTAAAGTTAAAAAGAAGGAAGAAACTAAAGATCAATCAACCTTACCTAAACCTATGAACAATAATTTTGTGGCCGCTTCTCAAACTTCTTCTCCTCACACCTCTAATTCTGAAGAATTTGATTCTTTGTCTTATGAAAAACCACCTTCTCTTTCTGAAATGGCTGATCGTTATGGTCGTGGTTTTCATATTTTAGCTAAGTATGGGTATAATGGAAATGGTTGTGGCACTCACAAACAAGGGATAAAGGTTCCTCTAGGGAATAATCTTTATGATGAGACCTTTGGACTTGGTTATAATCCCTACAAGCGCACTAAAGCTTCTAAGAGACCATGTCTTAGTGTTAATGTTATTTCTACATCTCTACCAATAAGGCACCCTAAGTATATTGATGGGGATCCTTCGTGTGCCTATGCTTTGGATGTCTTTCGTACTGATGATGCTTTAGCTGAGTTCTTGGGAGCATATGACACTCTTCCTTGTTATCATCACAATAGGGGATTTCCTTATTGTTTGAACACTGAAGCTTATTTTGGAAAAGAGATTGATAATGATGAGATTGTGGAAGAATTCCCTTAGTTAAAGGATATTCCTCAACAAAGTAATCTTCTCATAAGTGACACCATTGATGTTAAGATGGATCCTTGCAATGAAGAAAAAGTTATTAAAATTGGAAAGTGTTTGCCTGAAGAAGAACAAAAACAATATGCAGATTTATTGCATGAATTCCCTAAGATCTTTGCTTGGACATACTCTGACATGCCTGGTATAGATCCTAAGATTGTTACTCATAATATTGTCTTAGTTCCCGATGCTAAGCCTGTGAAAAAAAATATTCGAAAAATGAATCCTAAGGTAGCTCTGCTTGTTAAGGCTGAGATTGAAAAATTATTGGAGGCTGGATTTATCCGCCCTATTGATTATTCCCCATGGATTTCAAATATTGTCGTTGTGGCTAAACCAGATAATAAAATAAGAATGTGTACCAACTTTCAAGATTTAAATAAGGCTTCTTTAAAAGATGATTTCCCTCTCCCAAACATTGACATGATAGTTGATTCTACAGCAGGGCATGCTTTGTTATCCTTCATGGATGGTTTTTTAGGATACAATCAAATTTTCATTAATCCTCAAGATCAATTCAAAAATGCTTTCACCACTCCTTGGGGTACGTTTTGTTGGGTGATGATGCCTTTTGGACTTAAAAACACCGGCACAACTTATCAATGAGCGATGACCCTTATCTGTCATGATTATATGCATAAGATTTTAGAAGATTATGTTGATGATGTTTTAGCCAAATCCGTTCTTCGTATAGATCATATTAAGATCCTTCATCAAATCTTTGAAAGAATTCATAAATATCACATGCGCTTGAATCCCCAAAAATGTGTTTTTGGTGTGGATAGTGGAAAACTATTAGGATTCATAGTTTCGCATCGTGGGATTGAGGTGGACACTAAGAAAATAGATGCTATTGTCAACATGCCACCTCCTAGAAATATGTCTCAACTCAAAAGCTTACAAGGAAAGATTCAAGCTATTCGTAGGTTCATATCTCAACTTGTGGATCGTACTTTTCCTTTTACTCAACTTCTCAAAAAGAATATCACTTTTCAATGGAACGAAGATTGTCAGCAAGCATTTGAAGATTTAAAAGTATATTTGGCTAATCCTCCTATCCTTCAACCTGTCGAACCTTCTAAACCCTTTCTTCTTTATACAGCTGCTTCCTCTCATGCTCTCGCAGCATTATTGGCACAACATGATAAAGATGGTAAGGAATGTCTGGTTTATTATATAAGTCGCACCTTACTCGATTATGAGACCCAATATTTTGTGATAGAAAGACAATGCTTAGCCTTGGTGTTTGCGACTCAGAAATTGAGGCATTATCTTTTAAATTCAGAAGTCCATGTCATGGTAAAGTTTGATCCTTTGAAGCATCTTTTCTCTAAAAATGATTTATCAGGATGCCTAGCTAAGTGGGTTATGATGTTAATTGAATTTGACCTTAAATTTGTTTCACAAAGAGCAATTAAAGGGCAAGCGTTGACCGATCACTTAGTTGAGGCCCCTTCACCTTTCTCCTTTCCTAACCCTAAGTCTTTTCTCGATGACTTCATTCTTTGTATAAAGAAAGATGAAACTTGGGAGGTATACTTTGATGGCTCTAAGTGTCGTACGGGATCAGGGGCAGGTGTTGTTCTAATTTCTCCTACAAAGAAATCCATTCCTTTATCCTATCGTCTCAATTTCCTATGCACCAATAACATTGCTGAGTATGAGGCTCTTATAGCCGAAATAAAGGCAGCCTTGGCTTTGAATGTAAAGCACATACATATTTATGGAGATTCGCACATGATTATAAGACAAGTAACAGGACTGTATCAAGCAAAACAAGACAAATTATCACAATATAAAGAACTTGCTATCTCTTTGTTACAAAAATTTGATTCTTATACCATGGAACCTGTTCCTCGAAAAGATAATCGACATGCGGACGCAATGGCATGTGTGGCTTCTCTTGTATCTTTAGAGGACCCTGTGGTTGATCTTAAATTTGTTATTCACAACCTTATTTCTCCAGCTATTGTAGATGATTCTAGCTTGGTGACATGTTGTGACTTTATAGACTCAGATGAATGGTATTCGCATATCGTAAGATACTTGACCAATGGTACCTTTCCTGATTCCGCCAATAGGAACACTAGGGCTAGAATCCGCAAGCTGTCTGCTAGATATAACATTCTTTCTAATGTTCTTTACCGAAGGGGTTATAACGGTCTTCTCCTTCGCTATCTTAACAAATCAAAAATCCCTATTGCTCTTGAAGAGGCACATTCAGGTGCCTATGGGGGGCATTTTGGAGGCAAATCCTTGGTTCAAAGATTGCTTCGTATGGGATACTATTGGCAAACTATGCAGAAGGAGTCTTTTTCATTTGTTAAGAAATGTCATCAATGTCAACAACACAATAATCTGATTCATGCTCCTACCCAAGAACTTCATTCTCATGTAGCTTCTTGGCCTTTCTCTACATGGGGTTTGGATCTCATCGGTAAAATCTCTCCTCCTTCATCTCAAGGACACACTTTCATTATAACCGCAACATATTACTTTACAAAGTGGGTAGAAGTTGTTCCCCTTCCCTCTACTACTGCTGAAGTGATTTGTCAATTTCTTCTAGAAAACATTATTTCTCGATTAGGGATACCTTCCACTATAATCTCAGATAATGGGACATCATTTAAGAACAAGGACGTGAAGAAATTCCTCAAGAAATATCATATCAAACATCGATTTTCTACACCATACTATCCTCAATCAAATGGTCAAGCCGAATCATCCAATAAGATAATTGAACAAATTCTTCGCAAAACTATGAATAAGCATGGTAAGGATTGGAGTACTTAGCTAATCTATGCTCTTTGGGCCTACCGAACGAGTGTACGAATTGCTATAGGAACTACCCCTTATAATCTTGTTTATGGTGTTGATGCTATTATGCCTTTAGAGTTAGAGATTCCATCACTTAGAGTTTCTCTCAAAGGTATAGTAGATGATGACTCTTATAGAGAACAAAGACTTCAACAGCTTGAGATGCTTGATGAACAGCGTATAAATGCTCTTGAGCATATTCAAGCGTATCACAAAACTCTACAACGAAGCTATAATGATAAGGTTATTCAACGTTCCTTCTCAGTAGGTGATTTAGTTCTCTATGAGAATCAGCGCAATGTGAATACCTTACCTGAAGAAAAGGGAAAATTTAGTCCTAATTAGCTTGGACCGTATATTGTTATTGAAGATTATGGATTAGGTGCTTACAAAATAGCGGATGTTGACGATACGCCTCTTAAAGAACCTATAAATGCTATGCACTTGCGTAGATACTATGCTTAATTCCTCATTCCTTATCTTTCATTTCATCTATCCTCTTTTTAGTTCTTCAAAATTGGGTAATATGTTAGCATATCTTGGTTAGAGCAAATAGAATTAAATGATATTGTGTTTAATCTATATTGCTTTGTTCTCGACAAGCGTGTTTCTTTACTTTATAGTTTGTCTTGAATTCATTTATGTAAATTGCAAAAGATTTACATCCAAAATGTGACCAATCCTACATCATGAGATCATCTCCCATCCCTAGGGCTAGTGGCTGGAGAGTGACGAGTAGACGCTCCCTCCTGATCCGGCCGTGAAGGTGGACCCATAGGTGTATAACATGATATAGACCATGAATGACTCTGAGAGGAACTCCTACGATCCCTATCCATAAGGATTGTGTGATACGAGGTAGCCTCGGCCTAAGTTGCTGCTAGGTCACGCTATGCCCGCTGAAGGTTCTCTGATAGAACTCTCTCTCTCTCCCTCCATATTTCCACCTGTACTCGAAATGGGGAAAACAAGTCCTCGTGCCGACCCGCATTCCCCTAAGGCCTATAAGCAACCTATGAGGAACTAGGGATCTGTGCCATCATGGAAATATCTGTCACTGCTTGTTGGATCAAGGAATGCCACTCCTACACATTAGCTATAGCAGTAGAATAGATTTTGTATTAGTACCATTCTATATCATCAAAACATTAATCAGTCAATATAAACCTACTATACCTAGATCTCCCTCGCGCAGTAGGGATTGTGAAATGGTAGCATCTGTGAATGGGAACTACTAGGCTCCCCATGCTCAAGTGATCTGTGCACAATGGGTACAGGTCTCCGTATCACCTTGTGTTCCCCCTTTTGGGGAATATGAGGAGGATCCAAGGCTATGGTATCATCTCCTGAATGGTGGGGAGCTACATCTGACTCCTCCTCATCATCTCTATCATCCTCATCCTCATCTGCATCCTCACCCACATCCCCGTTCTCCTCCTCATCATCTCTATTTGTGTCATCCTCCTCTCCTTCCTCCTCCTCCTCGACACTAGGCTGGTCTCCTATGGGTGGATCAGGATCTCCTACCTCCTCCGATCTGGATCCCTTATCCTCTTCTCAGTCTCCATGTCTCCATGGACCTGGATGGCCTGTCGGGTAATCTGGTGGAAAGATAGGCCCTGGGTATGTCCTCACAAACCATGAGAGATACCTGCGCTGTGCTCCAGGATCTGCGGAGTAATCAGTGACCACATCCTGACCGGACCCCTCTATATCTATAATCTTGATATCATCTGTCGTAGGTCTCGCTACTGCTCTGGGTCTGGGAAGGACTCGCAAGTGTCGAGTATAGATAGGTACATCAGCTAGAACATGCTGCTCTAGCCCAAACTTCCTCCATACTCGGTCAAAGTAGAATTTGACTATGATATGTGAGTATCGTCCTCTCAGTAGGCGGTTCCTCTGTAAGCATGCTAGCTGCCTCTCCATTTCATCCCATCTGTGCATCCGCAGATATGGTCTCCATACTGTCACCTCAGCTGTCAATCTATCAAATGTCACTCTCCAATATAATAGATCCCCAAATCTCCACTCGCTGGTAAGTGGATAGGCAAACACCCTAGGTCGCTCGCTAGCCGCACTCATCAGATAGCCGACAGGCCTGGTGCATGTGAAGTGCTCAAGTATCCACACTTGCAGAAGTGTGCATGTCATCAAGCTACAAAACTGTCCAAACACATACTCCTCGAGTTCATGATAGAGATCTGCAAGCATACTCCGACCCCAAGCATATACTCTCCTATGTCTCTCCATAGCCCTAATGCACCATGTGAGACCCCCATGCATGTGCGTACCTCGCCCATTAGGGCAGACGGCTAGTGCAATGATGGTAATCATAAGACGTCTCACAAGGGGCACCTCTCCTGTAGGATGTAAGAGCCAACTAATCATGATGCGACCTCTAGTCTCACTCAGCATGACTCTCCCTATGTAGTATACTTGCTCCCTCTAATAGTCCTCCACTGATCGATCAGTCACGTATGTCATGGTGGCTCCTCTGATAGGTAGGAAAAGTATGCGGTACACATCCTCAAGTGTAACCGTCATCTCTCCTACTGGGATATGGAATGTACATGTGTTAGGATCCCATCGCTCCATAAGTGCCATCAACATCACAGGATGGAATCGAATGGCCGGCATGAGGATCACATACCATAAACCCAGTATCAATAACGTATCCCTCTCTACCTGAGTCAGTCGAGGAATCTGATCTCGCAGACTACGAAGAATCTGCCCCGCAGTGTGCTCTCTCATGTATGGGAGACCCTACAATGCAAAAACATCTGTATAATCAGTACTCAATCATCAAAATCATCTACACAAAAAATGAAAACTGTCGAACATCGAAAACTAACCCTGTCGCCCCTTGCCAAGTCCTGATTGGAACCATGGCGCCCTGAGAGGACCATGGCACCCTAAGAGGACCATGGCGCCCTTTAGGGGCCATGGTGCCCTGAGAGGACCATGGCGCCCTTCAGGGACCATGGTGCCCTGGGAGGACCATGGTGCCTTAAGAGGACCATGGCGCCCTAAGAGGACCATGGCGCCTTGGGTGAGACCCAGGGTCAGATTCTAGGGCCCACATTCGATCACAGAAACTCAAAGTCAATAGAAATGTAAAAAGTCAAAGTCAAAGTTCAGTCAACTCACCTCGTCCAGTTGCTCGTCACCGATCACGGCCTGTCGCATGATCTTCATCCTTGTGGGACGCTCTGGTTGTTGTGAAGGCATGATGATGGCTATGTGGGCTCCGCTGCAATGAACAATACTCAGAAATCAACAAAGTGACAAATAGTCACTTTCAAGGTATATTTTTTTTCATTCTTTTACCTTTAATTTCAAAAACCTAATTTTCCTCTATCACTCATTTCATCATAACTTGAGTTTGGGAGATGCGATTTTTGAACCGTTTGTTGTGTAGGAATCGTATTTTCATTCCCTTACTCTTGGGATGTTCCAAAATGTGCTCTGATGAAGCCTCTTCAGTGAACATCTCGCATCAACAATCTCTCACACAATTTGTCGTAAGTAAACATGCTATCCTGTTTCACCTCCCTAATAAGCAAGCCGAAACAGAGGGGGCATATAGCTACTCACAAATTTCATCACTTTCCTTAGTAAGAATTAGGTGATTTTGTGATCTAACGTGTGTTTTTTAGGGTGCGATTCCTAACTGTGTACTGCAGATACCACTAGGGGCTTCATTCGACAGACTTATGGATATATCCTTTTTCAAATAATGTTTACTTTCCTGTACTTTAGCTTGCATATGCACGTAGTACTCATATGACCGCTAAAGTGGGGGCTAAATGTAGTGTCAAAAATTGTACGCACTTGCTAAAGGGGTACAATTTCACACTCGGTTTCACTCCCGCCTTGGCGCATCTTGCACTTTGCATCGAATTTTCCGTTTAGCACTTAATTAGTTAAATTAATTAGGTCTAAGGTTCTATTTCATCATCTTCCACATCATAAAGTTGGGCCCTTTCATTAAAGTGTGCCCTTTTCATTTTTCCTCCAATACATCATTTAATCAAAAACCCTAATTAGGTCCTATTTTGAACTCGGGGGCTTGATTTCGGGGGTCAAAACATCTTGAAGTCACTTGTAACTTTGGGATTCTCTCTAAAATCATCATATCTGATGGCCTTGAAAATTTGGTGAAAAGTTGTCAGGACTGTGGCGCCCGGAGTACACACGGTCCCGGACATTTTTCCTGAAATTTTAGGAGCGCGATCCAATCATAAAATAAAGCTTAACCCCAAGAAATTGGCAGGAGATTCAATCTCTAGGTCGGCCAAAAGTTGAAATTAAGACCTAGGGTTTCATATATAAGAGCTCTCTTTCTTCATTTGAAAGGATCCCGAATTTTATTTTGAGGGACCTTCTATGCAGTGAAAGAGCAGATCTTTGAAGACTTTAACAACATTCAACATCCATCCATCAAGCATTCATCAATTTCATTCATCCATTTAGGGCTTTGAAGGCATTGAAGAGCAATAAGGGATCACCGACTGAAGATTGGCTTCTACCCCTCCCTTGGGGTTGGGTATGAGTTCATGTTGTTTTCATGTCTTTGCATAAGCCTCATTATATCATTTGTATTCATGCTTTAGATCACTTTGCATCTTGATTTGGAGCATTTACATTATCATTTACAAGCAATTAGGGTTTACTTTCTAGGTTGCTCTAGTTTGCTTACTTGCATTTTAGGATCTTGCACACACACAACATCTGCACACACATTACTTTTACAATACAACTTGGCTATTCATGGAGGTGGAAATCACCAAAGTGGGGGGTTTTACTAAGGCAAAACCCTATATAGTCGCCCACCACACCTTTTCAGATATAAGTGCAGGTTTCGGGATTTGGACGACACCGCAAGTTGCAAATCCGATGGAAGCGGACCGAGACAGAACTTCACACCAAATTCCAACCTAGAAAGCCAGGACAGGGGCATGGGGCACCCTGGTCCTGCCAGGACAGGGGCGCTGGGTGCCCTGGTCCCTAGGACAATGGCGCTGGGTGCCCTGGTCCCCCAGTCAGACAGCAAGTTTCAGCATTTCTGATAGCTTTTCAGGTTGTAAAACAGCAGTTTTAGGAGCAGTTTCAGGGGCAGAATCAAGATAGTGGCGCCCGTACCCCTGTCCCAAACATTTTCACTCAGATTTTAACTCTGGGTACACATCTGCATTCTTGTTTTGTCCTTGTGTTTACAGCTTTCCATTGTTTGAACTCAATTCTGCAATCTTGTTATTAGTTCATACTTGCACTTTGGTGTTAGGAATTGAACTTGCATCATTTTATCTTTCAATTACAACAAAGGAATAGAAACCCTAATAGGTAGCCCGTGGCTCTCTCTTCCACGAAAAGAAGTAGCCAATTGTGTGATACCTCTAGGCTCTTTCGTATTCCACAATGTGTGTCAAAAGGTAGGATTAGTGCATGTTACTCTAGTCTCGCTTTTTCCCTTACACAGTAAATACTTGTCCAATCTTGCATACTAGGCTTTAGGTATCTATTTAAGTCCATACAAAGATTTCTTTAGTCTACTCACCATATCCAGATCCACTATTATAAATCCATTTAGTTTCTCAATGTAAACTTCTTCTAGATCTCTATTCAAAAATGTTGATTTTGACATCCATCTAATAAACCCTAAATTTCTTGTAAGCAGAAAATGCAAGAAACATGCCTATAGCTTCCATCCTTGCTACAAGAGTAAAATTTTCTTCAAAGTCTATACCTTCTACTTGAGAATATATTTTACATACCAATCTTGCTTTATTGCTTGTTACTTGTCCTTGCTCATTCAACTTGTTTCTAAATACCCACTTAGTTCCAATTACATTCTTGTACACCGATCTAAGAACCAGCTCCCAAGTCTTGTTCTTTTGAATCGGATTTAGTTCTTCTTTCATTTCCTTTACCCAACTTTCATCTTTTCTTTCTTCCTCATAAGTCTTCGGCTAAATTATAGATAGAAAACAATACTTACCTTGATCTTGAGCTTCTACAATTTTTCTTCTTGTCTAAATACCTTTTTCTTTATCTCTAATTATCTGATTCTTTGAATGATGTTTCTGAACATACCTAGAAGAAACTTTCACTGAATCTTCCCCTTTCTCTTCTTCATTTTCATTTGATTCCTTCTCTAGAAATGCAGAAACAATCTCAATCTTCTACACTAGACAACATTTAGTCTCCTCTTTCTCTTTAATGTAATAAACATTTCCACATGTTCTAATTCCCTCTGTAACTCTATTACCAGTCTTCTCCTTTCTAATCACACATTCAGTATTTCTAAATAAAACTTCATACCCTTTTGTACACATTTGACTAACACTAAACAAACTATGTCTCAATCCTTCAACATAATAAAAATCATCAATCTTATGCTTACCATCAAGTGAAACTCTTCCAATACCTCGAATAGATACATCATTTTTTCTAGCAAACTTCACAGATCCTTCATCATATTTCTTTAGATTAATAAACATGTCTTTGTCACCGGTCATATGATTTGAACATCTGGAGTCTATAATCCATGTATTTGTTTCAATATTAATAGTCTTCTCATATTCCACTTTCTCCAAAGCATTCTCCTTGACCTCAATTATTAAAAACAAAGATTCTTCATTCAAGTCATCATCAACTTCATCTTCAAATGTATGTTCTTCAATAGAGCACAATACCTTCTTCTCTTTTCTATTGAAATTGCATCTTCTAAACTTCTTCTTCTCATCTTCATCTGATTTCTTATAATTTTCTATGTACCTGAAATTAGAAGCATAATCTCCAATTCTAGCACAAGATAACATTTTAGAGATAACTTACCTTTATATTTCCTAGTGCCTCATTGCAATCTTCTCACAAAATTTTCTTCAACTTCATCTAGGTCTCGACTACTTTCTAGATCACCAAACCTTGAAACATTAAATTCTACTTAGCTCTTTTCTCTTTTTTCTTCCTCCATTTCTAAAATCTCATAGGTTGCTAAGGTAACATTAAGTTGATCAATAAAATATTTTCTCAAATCATTACTCTCATGTATAGAACACCTTTGCGCCTTCTAGGATTTAGGCAAAGTCAACAAGATCTTATGCACAACATCACATTCCTCCAAATGTCTTCTAACAACTCTAATGCCATAAGGAAGATCAGTCACTCTGTGAATATGATCAGTCACTCTATGAATATGATCAGTCACTCTGTGAATATAGTTCTCAACTCCTTCATCTTCAATCATTCTTAGGAACTCATACTTCTATGTCAACTTCATCAGCCTAGCTTGCTTTGTCTTTGCATCACCTTCATATGCCAAACATAGCTTGTTCCACATATTTTTAGCTTCCTTCAACCCTTTTACTCTTTCAAATATGAAATCACTTAAGCAGATCAAAATCATTTTTCTAGCCTTTGCATTATCTTCCTTCGACTTTATCTCATCTGGAGTCTTAGCACCACCCTGTAGCTCAGTATATTCAGTCTGAATGATCTCCCAAATTCCATTATGCAATGTCTCCAAATGTCATTACATTTGATCCTTCCAATACAAAAATTTGTACCATTAAAGATAGGAACTTTTTAATCAATGTCCTATGCCATACTGAATTTACCTCAAGCAGTTAAGCTTACTCAAGAGGAACCATGCTCTAATACTAATTGTTGAACCCAAGGTAGGACTAAGAAGGAGGGTGAATCGGTCCAAACAAATAATTATAGTAGCACATAAGCAATTAACAAACAACACATATCCAACACATCAACACCAAGATTTACATGTGGAAATCCCAAATAGCAAAAAACCACAATGGGAGTCAACCCATAAGATAATCCACTATATATGAAATGATTACAAAGACAAAGATCACTACTCTAGACTTGTACACCAAGGCTAACTACTCATGGGACAGGATAAAAAGAAGACTTGCAAAACCTAAAGCTAACTACACTCAAGGCTAGATATAAAAAAAAATCTGAAAAGAAGGATCTCCTGATCATGACGTGTTGGCAATTTGGAGGAATTGATTATGTGTTGCATTGATGTTTTGTCATTGATGGTAACACCGGCTATTTTGGTTGTTTACCAATTTCCGGTTGGTTCTGGTAGAGTGGTTGGATTATGATATTGATCTAGTATGCTCTGGTTTGTTTTGGTTTGTGGAATTGGTTTGAATCTATCATTCATGCTACTCACATGTGTATCACGATCAGTTGGTTCAAGATTTGATGACTTAGATACTATCATTTGTTCTAGTAAGCCTTTTGGTCACCGATAAGGGTTTTACCGGCAAAGCTTTGTTGAAGATCTTTTGATGCATGTGATAAGTGGTGTTGGTGCAGCTTCTAGATGGTTCTCTGGATGTTGTTGGTTATCATGTTCATGTTCCATTTCATCAGTAGTGTTGGATTTGGTTTATGGCAACCTATTTTGGGTATGGTGTTATCTAGATTATGGACCGGTTTATGTAACATGTCAGAGGATGTTCCTAATGCCTTACTAGTGGGATTTAATGATTGGTTTACATTGTTTTCAGCCTAAGACGACTTGGTTGAACATTGCATTGAGGGTTTATGTTATGAATTTATTGTATTATCTTTTAGTTGGCCAACCTAATTGTTTAGGTCCCAGGATGGTATAAATATGATTTAAGATCTCTTTGTAGATCATGGGCATATGGGATTATGGTTGTAGGATTATATGTGTGTGAATAATGTTGTAATCATATGCAGAGGTTTTGGTAGATCATAGGTGATCGAATTTGGTTTCTAGAAGAGGTTTAAGGCCTACAGTATTGAGCTTAACCAGAAATGTACTCAGGCATAGGAGATGTTAGCTTTGCAGTTCATTCTTCTTTTTGAATTGTACTCTGGGTTTATTTTGTAATCAGTGAGGCTCCTTTTGTGATGAGTAGTGCGCTCTAGGTTGTTGGCCTTCCTATATGTGTAGGCCCCTCATTTTGTAATCACATACTTACTGTAGAAGTATTATCTGACTGTGGGTAGGCTTCCCACCGTGGTTTTTCCCTATATCAGGTTTTCCATGTACAAATCTTGGTGTCATGTGTTCTGGATCAATGATAATTGTTCTATGATTTATGTTTATGCTTAATTGCTGTAACAATTATTTTGGTATTTATTTTATGCATTTCGGTATTGAGTTTATGTGTTCCGATAATAAGGATTTGAATGCTTAAAGTTCTATAATCTATTGAAAACTGATTCACCCCCCCTCTCAATTGTCCTCTGGTTATTTGAGTTGTCTAACAATTGGTATCAGAGATTGATCCTCTCTGCAAAATCTTAACCTCTTGAGGAAGATCCTATGGCATCTAGCAGTTAAAGTTCATCAAGTACATCTATAGCTATTTTCCAGAGAGAAATTCCTAGGCTTGATGGAACAAATTATAGGGTATGGAAGATTCGGATAGAGACTCATCTGAGATATCTTCGAAAGGAAATTTGGGAGATCATTGAGAAGGGTGTAACCCCTTTTAATATGGCATCTGGAAATCCTCCTCCAGCAGGTTTGGATAAGGAGATTGAGAATGATTGAAGAGCTAGAGAATCCCTTTTGTGTGCACTTTCTAATCAGCAAATAATGGGACTAATTGATAAATCAACTGCAAAGGCTATATGGGACAAATTGGAGACTCTGAATGAAGGTGAACCTATTGTTAAAATTTCTAAACTTGATGGTTATTGGGTAAGGTATGAGAACCTGACAATGGAAAAAGATGAAAGGATTACTGCTTTTAAGGAGAGACTTAATGAGATTGTTATGGGAATTCAATGTTTAGGTGGATCTCTGAGAGAAGATGAAATAGTTTCCAAAGTACTAAGAGATTTTCCGCTGGCTTATAAGATGAAGGCTACTACAATTAATGAGTTGAGAACTATGGTAAACAAATATGTTAGTAGGGCTGCCTTGGTTGGGAATTTATCTACTTTTGAACTTCAGGAATTTAGACCTTCTGGAGCTGTAAAATATGAACCTGTTGTTCATGCATCTACATCATCTAGAGGTAAGAGTGATTGGAAAGCTTTATATGCAAAGGAACTAGATGATGTGAAGAAAGAAGATGAAGAGTTTGAGCAACTTGAAGCCTTACTTGCTAGAAGAGTACCTAAAGGACCGACATGAAGTAAGTATGAAGGAAAAACACCTTTTAAATGCTTTGCATGTAATAAGATAGGTCATTTTGCATCTAGATGCCCTGAAAGTAATTCAATATTTGAAGAAAGAGGTAGAAGATATTTTAGGCCTAACCATGATTATCAAAACAAGCATAAGTACAGGAGGAACAAAGACAAATCATATTACTCTGCGAATGAGGAAGGTGTGACTAATTCTAATGATGAGTCAGCACAAGATTCTGCTAGTGGATCCGGCAATGGAAAGGAATGGGTATTTTTGGCTATCAAGGAGAATGATCTGGTACCTAAAGAGAAGGCCCTTGCTACTAAAATTGAAGACAAGGATGAATGGGTAATTGACAGTGGATATTCACATCATATGACTAGAGATAGAAGGAAGTTCTTATCTTTGCAAGAATTTGATGGTGGTTTGGTTAGATTTGGAGATGACAAAGCATGCATGATTAACGGAAGAGGAACAATATAATTGGATGGTAAGCATAACACTAATAATGTTTATTATGTTGAAGTTTTAAGGTATAATCTTTTGAGTGTAGGATAGTTGGTGGATAAGGGATTTCAGTTATAGTTCAAGGATGGAAAATGCAAGATTATCAATAGATTTGGATTGGAAATTGCAACTGGTACACAAACTAAAGGTGATATCTTTTATTTGAACTCCGATGAGAAGAAATGTTTGATTGCACAAATTGATGAGAGTTGGCTATGGCATAAGAGGTTGTGTCATGTTAATTTTAATTGCATTGTGAAGATTGGTTCTATTAAGGCAGTTAGAGATATACATAAGATTGTAAAGCCCTATAATACGGTATGTAAGGAATGTCAAATAGGAAATCAAGTCAGAACTTCTTTTAAGAGTATACAACACAAATCTAATGATGTTCTTGATCTTATTCCAACTGATTTGCGTGGTCCGACTAGAATCAAAAGTTTTCAAGCTGATAGATATTTCATGCTAATCATTGATGACTATTCAAGAATGATGTGGGTTACTTTTCTAAGGGAGAAGTCTGAAGTATTTGAAAAGTTTAAAATCTTTAAAGCTAAAGTTGAGACAGAGACAGGATTAAAGATTAAATGCTTAAGGTCAAATCAAGGTAGAGAATTTACATCCAGTGAATTTAACAGCTATTGTGAGAAGAATGAAATAAGGAGATAGTTTTCTGCAACCCCGACACACCAGCAAAATGGAGTTGTGGAAAGGAAGAACAAAACTATCTTCAATGCAACTAGAACTATGATGATGAAAGCTAATCCGCCTCATGTCTACTAGAGAGAAGTTTTAAGAACGATGGTATACACATTCAAGAAAGTTCATATCAAAGAAGATACCAGTAAGACACCTTATGAGTTATGGTTTGGTCATACAATGACAGTTATGTATTTTAGAATCTTTGGTAGTAAATTCTATATCAAAAGAGATGATTCCATTGGAAAGATTGATACTAGATGTGATGAAGGAATATTTCTTGGTTACTCTAATGAAAGCAAAGCAAATAGATGTTATAACAAAATATTGCAAAGAATTGTGGAGAGCACAAATGTCAAGGTGGATGAGTAGAACAAAAGTCAAATCAGAACTTATGAGAGAGAACCGATAGTGGAAATGATCATAACTAAACCGATAGCACCTACACTGGAATAAAATGTTGAACCAGTTACTCTGACAGTATCAAAAAATTCAACAGTAACTAAAGATCAGGACAAAGGAACAAAAAATTAGAAGACTCTTAGGTATGTAAGGTTGAATCATTTAGAAGATCAGATCATTGGTGACAAAAACAAAGGAGTGATGACAAGATGAAGGTTGACAGTTGATGAGGTATGTTTTAATTCTCAAGTTGAACAGACATCAGTAATTGAATCTTGTAAAGATGAATGTTGGATGAAAGCTATGGAAGAAGAATTAGATCAATTAGAAAGGAATAACACATGGACTTTAGTTCCCCAACTTAAAAATAAGAATGTTATTGGAACTAAATGGGTTTTTAGGAATATATTGAATGAAGATGGACAAGTTGTGAGGAATAAAGATAGATTGGTTTGTAAAGGATATTCTCAGAAGGATGGAATTGATTATGGTGAAGCCTTTGCACCGGTAGCTAGGATTGAAGCTATGAGATTATTTATTTCTTATGCTACACATAAGAACTACAAGGTTTATCATATGGATGTTAAGTGTTCAATTCTGAATGGAGATCTTGAAGAGGAACTTTATATTGAGAAACCTAATGGATTTTCACTTTCAAATGACAAAAACATGGTTTACATGTTAAATAAACCTTTATATGGATTGAAACAAGACCCTAGAGCTTGGTATGCAAGACTGGATAAATATCTTTTGAACCTTGATTTCACTAAAGGTAATGCTGATAGTAATTTATATTATAAGATCACTGATGATAAAATATTGATTATTGAATTCTTTGTTGATGATATCATTTTTGGAGGTGAAGGTAAGTTGTGTATGGAATTCTCTAACAATATAAAGAATTAATTTGAGATGTCTATGATTGGGGAGATGAAATTTTTCTTAGGTTTGTAGATTACTCAAACTGGTAAAGGTATTTTCATCTGTCAAACTAAGTATGCTAGAGAGTTGTTGAAGAAATTTGGTATGGAAAATTCTAAACTAGTTGGTACTCCTATGGTTACAAGTGAGAAATTGACAAAGAAAGATGCATCTACACCGGTAAATCCTACAAGGTACAAGTCTATGATTGGAGGTTTGTTATATCTGACTTAGACTAGACCAGATATAATGAATACGGTTTGTATTGTATCAAGATATCAAAGTGATCCTAGAGAAAATCATGAGAGTGTGGTGAAAAAGATTTATCAGGTATTTACAGGGAACAACTGAATATGGTTTGTGGTATCCTAAAAATAATGAATTTACATTATGTGCATATATAGATGTAGATTGAGCTGGACATGTTGATGACCGAAAGAGCACATCCAGTGGAGCTCTCTTTCTTGGAAAGAAACTTGTTTCATGGATCAGCAAGAAGCAATCATGCACCTCTTTGTCTACTGTTGAAGTTGAGTATATTGTTGCTTCTACTAACTGTACACAATTTCTATGGATGAAGAAAAGTTTGAAGGATATAAAGGTGGATTGTAATGAACTAGTAGTTATTCACTGTGATAACTCTATTCCTATTGATATATCAAATAATCCAGTATTTCATTCTAAAACAAAGCACATATCTATCAAGTATAACTTTTGAAGGAGAAGATGGAAGCAAATGAAGTCAAACTGGTTTGTGTGAACACTAAACAACAGATTGCAGACATCTTCACTAAACCTTTACCTAAAGAATCATTTTAATACTTTAGAGAAGGATTGGGGGTTTCTGCCCCTCCGGTAGAGACCTGAGTGATGTTGATTGGCATCTGTCTAGTATGCATTATTGGAGCTATTACTCATTCTGGATTGATGTGGTGGTGCTACTACCCAAGTGGAGTAGTCAATTGTATGAATCAAAGGATTTATGACTTTTCTTTGATATTTATGTCAGAGCTTTGGCATTGATGTTAAAGGGGGAGAGCTATTCTTGTGAAAAACATAAGGGAGAGATATATTCATTAGGGGAGTTTGATGCAGACCTTCATTATTATATCATTTTGTGGGAGATTATTGGATATCTTCCATAGGGGGAGACTTGTTTGGTATTTCTTGGCACTTGGATGTTTTTCACATATAGTGTTGCCATCAATTCCAAACGCGAAGAGTATTGGCAATTTGGAGGAATTGTTTATGTGTTGCATTGATGTTTTGTCATTGATGGCAACACCGGTTGTTTCTGGTAGAGTGGTTGGATTATGATATTGATCTAGTATGCTTCAGTATATTTTGGTTTGTGGAATTCATTTTGATCTGTCATTCATGATATTCAGACACGTATCATGATCAGTTGGTTCAAGATTTGATGAATCAGATACTATCATTTATTCTAGTAAGCCTTTTGGTCACTGGTAAGGGTTTTACCGATAGAGCTTTGTTGAAGATCTTTTGATGCACATCATAAGTGGCATTGGTGCAACTTCTAGATGGTTCTTTGGATGATGTTGGTTATCATGTTTGTGTTCCAGTTCATTGGTGGTGTTGGATTTGGTTTATGGTGACCTATTTTGGGTCTGATGTTATCTAGGTTATGGACTAGTTTATGTAACATGTTGGAGGATGTTCCCGATGTGTTACCGTCGAGATTTAATGATTGGTTTACATTCTTTTTGGCCTAAGATGACTTGGTTGATCATTGGATTGCATATTTATGATATGAATTTATTGTATTATCTTTTAGATGGCTGACCTAATTGTTTAGGTCTCGGGATGGTATAAATATGATGTCAGATCTCTTTGTAGATCATGGGCATATGGGATTATGGCTATAGGATTATCTTTGTTAAAATAATGTTGTAATCATACTTAGAGGTTCGATCATAGGTGATCAAATTAGGTTTGTGGAAGAGGTTTAAGGCCTCTGGTATTGAACTTAATCAGAACTGTACTCAGGCATAGGAGATCTTATCTTTGTAGTTCACTCTTCTTTCTGGATTGTAGTCTGGATTTATTTTGTAGTCAATGTGGCTTCCTTTCTGATGAGTAGTGTGCTCTATGCTATTGGCCTTCCTACATGTGTAGGTCCCTCATTTTTTAATCACATACTTACTACAGAATTATTATCTAACTATGGGTAGGCTTCCCACCATGGTTTTTCCCTTTACCGGGTTTCCCACATACAAATCTTGGTGTCATGTTTTTTGGATAAATGATAAATGTTTTGTGATTTATGTTTATGTTTAATTTTTATAACAGTGATTCTGATATTTGGTTTATGCATTCTGGTATTAATTTTATGTGTTCTGGCAATAAGGATTTGAATGCTTAAAGTTTTGTAATCTATTGACAACTGATTCACCCCCCCCCCCCCCCTCTTAGTTGTCATTTGGTTATTTGAGCTATCTAACATGATGTTGTCCTTGAACTTTTCATCAAGTGACCAACATCAACACACAACTTTGATCACAACTACCAATAATTTGTCTCAACTCTTTGTCATAGTACAATACAACTTGAATATCATTTTAACACAACTCTTCTTTACCAATCACACTTCCTTTGATCTTCACTACATCATCTACACTCTCTCTCATTCCAATTTCCACTAAGCCAAACATTAAAATTCCTTTTATACAAGATAGATCATCAAAGTTTAAAACAAGTCAGCCTAAATAAAGATAAATTTTCCAAACTAAAAAGACACATGTTGATCCACTTCGGCAGAAATAGAGGACCAAAACACATCTTCCAAAGATTAATTCACCAATTCAAAATCACTAAAACCTAACCAACAATATATCCACATGCTACACAACCATATAGGAAATTCTTGATCAAAACATACTCTACAAAGAAAATAACTCAAATCCAGATCTCCACATGCTATGGTGAGACCCATAAAACATCAAACACACTTCCACAAATCATAACTGGACCTAAGTATAGGTCAAGCATATAATCTCACAACCATCAACAAATAATACCTCAACACTTGAAGAACACAAAGATGTTTTCACAACTCAGAAACAATATTTCCATGATACTGAAACTATATCCAATGAAAATAATAATATTTAGCACCAACAATAGATTCTAGAACCAACACAACAACTCCACTAACAACACAACAAGATAATTTTGCACCGAGGCATTTTAGACCAAATCGAAACAACAAGTTTGACATCAATGACAACCACAACAATGCATCAACTCATAATTCCAAAACCAAGATAATAGAGTATCATGGTCTAAACAAGGGTAACATAGCACCATTTTCCTCCAAAAATAAGACAAAGAGAAAACCAAATAAGGGGGGCTAGCCTTGATATGATATCCACTCAATTGTACACATAGGTAACATCAAGTTTGGAGTAAAAGGGAGCCAAAATGGGACTAGGGAGAATGAAGATAGGACACACTAAAGTACACCTGCAAACATGAGGTGTGAATTATACAAGGTTACAATTTGTGATGTTTCATTTAGCTCCCATTTTAATAGGAGTATGATTCTATACAAATACTCATAATAAAGTAGAAATATGGGGAAGAGAGAGAGGAGCACCTAGGATCAAGATCAAAAAGAGATACGACATCACCAATTTTGAGGAGCCAATCCCCCAATCTTAGGATCTTAACTCGTGTAATTACATGCAAGGACACACAAAATAAGACAAAGACACAGAAAATCCAAACAAAGAAAAACAAAGTAAAAAGCACAACATAAGGGGTTAGTACTAAAAGCTCCAAGTCAACTAGTTGAAGAGACCTTGATAGTCAAAATGTCTCAACCACTAATCTCATTCTCGGAATGTTATTACAAGAGCACAAGTGGTCACATGAAAGGATGAAGAGAATGCATTGAGTGTTGAACAATTATTCAACAAGTAGAAAATCTATTAGCTCATGGGGAGGAGAAAGGATAGAAAATGACTACCATAGACTAGCAAGCTGTTTAATGCTAGGTGATCCATGAAAAGAAAATAAAAAGAGACCATGTAATTCATAGGCTAGCAAGCTACATTGTGTTGGGTGATCCATGGGAACATGAATACTCATGAGACAACAAGTTGTGTTATGTTTTGTGATATATGTAGAGAAGGAGAGTCAAAATATTCTAGAAAGTTGTGTTATGCTAGTTCCACTCATCTTAAAAATCCTACACAAGGAGCGTTGAATAGCTTATCAAGTTATGTTATGCTAGTCAACCTACCTTTTAGAAGTTGAAAAAGGAAGAGTTGAAAGGTGTAGAAAGTTGTGTTATGCTAATCAACTCACCCTACTACATAAGTCATTGTCTTGTTCCAGGAGTTAAACATCTCATCTACGAATTTAGGTTTGGCTTTGAGCATGCAACAATCTGTATAGGACATGCAATCACAAATAATTATGTCTAATTTCAGGAACACCTTGTTTAAGAATTAGGTCTAGTTTTCAACAAGTATACCCTATATAAGACATATAAAATTATTTCATCTAGTTTCAAAAATGAAACAACTTGTCTAAGAGTTAGGTCTAGTTTTGAGCATGTAAGAACTCATATAGTACATACAAAAAGACAACCAAGAAAAGGATTATGCCAAGAAATCCACAATTTGAATAAAAAAATTGGTACAAGGAGGGAGTGATGTATGCCCCCCCTTAAAATGTCAACATAGTGGTATGTTGATGTCTTAAGGAATATAGAAACAAGGATACATACCATGATCAAGGAAATATCCTTTAGAAAAAAATCTATATAAATGCAAGTTTAAAGAGGCATGACTCTTATAAGAAAGGAAAAGGTAGTTGTAAAAGAGATATCTTGCAACAAGTGAAAATAGAATCCTTTGAAGGAGGAAGAGATATTTTTTCAAAGACATCTATCTCCATGTGAAGATATTGATAAAAAAAAAAATCATTGAACAAAAGAAAGGAAGGAGAAAAAGAAATCACACCTTCCTATTGCTAGTTAAAGCAATTCTTGATGAAGGATAACACACATTTTACCCTAAGTGAGGGGTTTATTTATAATAGACATACATCGTCAAGTGAAGAGATCATACTTAAGGATACACACCTCTTGCATAAGAGTGAATCCTTCAATAAATAGAAACATCACACAAGGAATTGCATCGTATCATAAGTAAACACCACTCATTCTAGGAAAAGTGGATCCTTAGAAAGGATAGGAGATAGAAGATAGAATTAATGCCCCCCAAGCATAGGGACAAAGAGAAGGAACTCACTCACTCCAAAGAGAGTATATATAAAAGATGTACCACTTCAAGAAAAGAATAGGTCCTAAGAAAGGAACACACATGTACTCACACGAAGGACAATTCAATGTGAGAAAAGACATCAAGTTATTAAAAATACAACTCCAAACAAGAGGCAATTTTTAAAAAGGAGAGATAGTTGAATGTATTATCCTTGCCCCTCAAGGGATGATACAAGAAATAATTGTGTTGTTGTCCAAGTATGATTGGAATTTAAGATGCATCACTACACATGACAAAGATCCCCCAATAAAGTTAAACTACTAATGTCATAGGGTAAGGAGCAACATAATAAGGTGAATGGAATGCTAATGTCTTACCTTTTCACTAAGAAAAATTGCAAGATCAGTTGTAAGAGATATGCAATCTTGATCATATTGGTCTTGAAAAAAATCTTTAGAAGATTTAAAATTTACAAGAGAATGAGAATAATGATGGTGAAAAAAGACAATACTTGTTACCTTCTTTGTTCTTATTATTATATTTATAAAAGGAAAAATCACATATTATCATACTTCAATCTCCAAAACATTCTTATTATTTTTCTTGATTGTCAATATGGATAGGTCTTATCTTTTGAGATGTGTGACAAGGTGTGCAAGTGGAAGGAAATGGATTGATTTCTTGAGGCAAAAGAATTGGTAAAGGAGGAAGATGATTATTTGATGTAGAAGCATCTTTGGACATACGATAGTTTCTATGTCTTGCAGAATAGTCTTTAAGCATTTGAAACTTATGATAATCCTCTATATATTATTGAGAAGTAGGATATCCCAAGCCTTATTTAGTAAATTGTGTGGGGAGGTCCATAGGGATCTTAATTCCTTGATCAGGTTTTCCAAGTCCTTGTCCCCTATAGCCTCATTTTGAAATCATATCATATCCAACTTCATAAGATGTTCTCAATTGTGAAGGAGAAGGGATTTCATTATGAATTTCTTCAAATTTGTAGTGCAAGGAAACATAGAAGGGTCAAAGGGATAATTAGATGAAGGCATATCCCTTGTAGGGAGATTATCCTTTCTATCATCATTATTTGGGAGATTGAGAAGAAGGGTTTGTTACAAGTGCGGTTGTTGTTACACCAAAAGATCAACTTGTAAATGCCCGATACAACCACTAGACTTATAGAATCCACAGGAGGCGGTTAAGACATGTCACAAACCCAAGCATTGTGCTACATAGAACAAGGAGACCAAGGGCGCACAACTTGCAACAAGCCCCCCAGCCAAGCGAGGGGTTTGAACCTACATGACCAAGCTCTGATACCTGTTGGTGTAAATAATTATTTATCTTGGATATTATTACACTATACTTAAGTTTACTTAGGAAATGCACTTCATAGTAGTTTGGGTATGAGACACTTGGGTGTTTGTGCCACATTGGGATAGTGTGTGTAGGAGAATTTCCACCTTTTGTGGACTTATCTTGTTGTTACACTCCACATTCAGTGGGTGATCCACCTCATGTGGACTATTATATTGTTTCTCCTACCTACCCACACCTATTTCCTACCTACCCTTGTTTCTTATTGAGCCACATGTCATGTTTGTGTGCTCACATAACCCTAGCCTTGCCTATATAAGCAGGCTCATCTACATTGTTTGTACGGGAAATCAATCTATATCTTGTAATGATCCAGTTGATCATATTTTGCATCTTGATAGAATACAGTTTATTCCTATCATCTATTTTGTCTCTCTTATTTGTGCTTTCCATTGCCTCTAGATCTTGGCAAAATCTCACACGGTATCAGAGCTAGTCCATGTCTCACATGGTATCAGAGCCATTAGAGTGTCATTGGTTTGCTAATTGAGAGAAATTTGATGCTATTTGGGGTTTGCATTTTGGAGCTTTCTATTGCAGGTTATTATTGAAGCTTGATGGGTCAAATTTGAGGTCATCATTGAATTAAGGAGGTCCAAGAAAGTTAGTTTTGCTTTTTGTTTCATCCAAATCGGACTTCGGAGGCCAAATCTAGAGGCATTTGAAGTTTGAAGCCATGACGGAAATTTTCCCGAAATTATAATTTTGCAAGCAATTTTCAAATAACGATATCTCACTCATCCAGACTCCTTTTTTCGAGCAATTTTTTTTGTGTTGGGGTAGAATTTTATGATCTGTACAATGGTGCAGGATTTTTGTTATTTTCAGATACAAGTTTTTTGGAAATCGTGAAATCCCAATTTTTACAACTTTGGAGGCTTCATTTGGGCTCATATGGACTCCTTTTCAGGTGTCGTTCTTTTTAGAAAGTGCATATTTTTTCATCTACTTTCATAATCTACCATTTGTTTCCAATGATTTTAAGTATAAATTGTACTTTCGGTATTTGACCATTTTTGGCCTATTTGGTACTTGTATTTTGCTTGGATCTCAGTTTACATCACTAGCAGTATTTGTTGAAGTCTCTTATATCTCATTTTGAGAAGTTGTAAAGTTGAAATCAGTAGTCCACTTTGCCAGTATTTTGAAGTGCCAAAATGATCTTTTTATGGGAGATTGCATTTGCATTTGTATATGGGTACCTAACATGGCCTCATAGCCTGGACCCATCTTGCATTTCTTAGTTGCATTGTAGACTTTAGTGCATTCCCCTAAGTTGCACTTAAGGGGGGGTGTTGGTGTAAATAATTATTCATCTTGGATATTATTACACTATACTTAAGTTTACTTAGGAAATGCATTTCATAGTAGTTTGGGTATGAGACACTTGGGTGTTTGTGTCATATTGGGATAGTGTGTGTAGGAGAATTTCCACCTTTTTTGGACTTATCTTGTTGTTACACTCCACATTCAGTGGGTGATCCACCTCATGAGGACTATTATATTGTTTCTCCTACCTACCCATACCTATTTCCTACCTACCCTTGTTTCTTATTGAGCCACATGTCATGTTTGTGTGCTCACATATCCCTAGAGTTGCCTATATAAGTAGGCTCATCTACATTGTTTGTACAGGCAATCAATCTATATCTTGTAATGATCCAGTTGATCATATTTTGCATCTTGATAGAATACAGTTTATTCCTATCATCTATTTTGTCTCTCTTATTTGTGCTTTCCATTGCCTCTAGATCTTGGTAAAATCTCACAATACCACTTGTTACAAGCGTGGTTTTTGTTGCACCAAAAGATCAACCTATTAATGCCTGATATAACCACTAGACTTATAGATTACACAGGAGGTGATTAAGCCATGTAACAAACCCAAGTGTTGTGTTGCACAACACAAGGAGACCAAGGGCGCACACCTTCCAATAGGATCTTTATCATCTAAGGCTTCATCTTTATTTAATGTTATGTGAGGATATAGATCATGAATAAAATGCATAACATCATCTTACAAAAAAATATGTTGATGATCAAGATACGCTCTAAGAGGATAAGGACGATATAGAGAGATTGATATACCAACATTTTTACCTTGCCCTACTTGACAAGAGTATGTGTATCAATAAGATGGTGTCATGTTTCTCTTCAATTATTTCTCTCTATTAGAGAGATAATTGATAGGAGTATTGATTATTTCCTCCTTCTCATGAGATACCTAGGAGAGGTACAAGTGTTAGCCTTTTTAATGTCATCTCTAGGATTATCGTTGTCTACGAGATTTTTTCTGTGATCTACATATGTAATGAATTTTCTTAAAAACAACATACAATATGGAAAAAAGATTTAATAAATGATTTTCAAGTAAACAATAACTTTGAAATTCTAATGATGTCATATGCAAGAGTACTATAAATTAAAATAACTAATGTAAAGTGAGTGAAACCATTATCCAACTCATCATTTTGATATATATAACTAAGAATAATGTAATCACATGTGAAATAGAAAACCAATAATATTTAGAGAATTCCATTATGAAATACCCCAAATCAGATCCTAAAATCAGAAGATGCACCTGTATTAGGTATGTTGAGCTCATCAACATGTAAAGTAGATGAAATTAGGGTTTCACCAATTAGTATAGTAGAACCACTAATATCACCAAATAAACCTTACATTAAAAAGGGGATGTAAATCCAATGAATCTAGCCATAATTGAATTAGGAAAAGGGCTAAGATACTGATTAGATTTACCTTATTTGTTTGCCTCCCCATTTTAGAGTCGAATTGGATTTGAATTGTAGGGTTTTAAGGTAAAACAATGGAGATATAAAAAGATATAAAATGGGTTGTGGATAGGGGTTTTCCTTAGTTCAAACCATAGGTTAGTAATTAAACTTGAATTGAATTGAAATAGAATGTGTAAATAATAAAGCAAATGTTCGAAGATATACCTTAGATCTATAATGGTTGGTAGGGGATTGATGATGCAATTCTCTTTAGTTGTTATCATGAATTTTGGACGCATTAACATGAAAAACACATGAACATGAATGATCTAATCAAACATGCATAATTGCATGAAGATTGATATGATTTTGCTTCATGGTTTTTGAAGGATATAGTGGGACAAAATTCTACCTTGAATACATGATAATGCTTGATGTTGAATGTACGAATGTTATATATGGATGTCTTATATCTAAAATGAATTAATAAGATTTCCTTAGAGGATACCCTGAGTAAATTACTGATTAGGCCGATCTCCAATGGTCAAATGGAGCCATGGGTACCAAAATTCATTGGGGAGGGGGAGTGCCTACCAATATTTGAAATAGGTCCTATTTAAGGAAGACCAAGATGGTAGGGTGACATGGTCCAAGAAGGGGCACCATAGTGCCCTTGTCCTCCAAAAATAGGACAAAGAGACCACCAAATAAGGGAGGATAGACCTGAGATGGGGTCCACTCAACTGTGCACATAGGTGACATCAGGTTTAAAGTAAAAGGGGGTCAAGATGAGCCTAGGGGGAATGAAGATAAGGCACACTAAATTAGGAGCACAAACATTAGTTGTGAATTATACAAGGTTACAATTTTTGATGCTACACTCCTTATATCTCCTTTCCATATATGTAACTCTCTTGTGTATTTATATGAACTCTATTTTTCATATTCTATCAATCTTTCTAATTTATCCTTCCTTAGCCTAGTTCATTACATGCACTCAATCAAATTCCAATTACATTGCAATAACAATAGTGTGAGTCTAACACAATACATGGCTCTTCCTTATGGACAACAAGCCAAGCCCACTCACACCTCTAATGTTGTATAGTAAAAAGGAATTGATCCTAGATTAATGCACATGTTATTCTAGGATCCCTTTTTCTATATTAAATTGTTCGTCATCCCGACTTAGCTTACACTTGTAATTATTCTAATTTTTTAGGTTAGATCTCATCTAATTTGTTGATTAGATAGCTATATTTATTCATTGATTAGACATTTCTATTGCATATCTAGCATATGTTATAGTTTAAAAAGAAAAAAGAAATCATTAAATATCTCATTGTATGCTCAAATAATAAAAATACATTATTGAAAAGAAAAGTTTCAAAAATATTTTCCTTTTACAAAACTAAAAATATGGGTTGTTGCCCCAAATCCAATTCTATGACATAAAATTAATAATAGTAAAATGGTCTTCAATCAACTTGTCTTCACTTTTCTTCATATTATCAGTTAACAATGAATATAGTATTGGCATTCGATGTTGTTCCGGTGATGCTCCAGTGAAGATTGGTGACATCTAATGCATGTAGATTCTTAGGAGTTGTCATTGATGGCAACTCGGCCTACTGATTTCATCCGGTATGGATTTTTGGCTAACCGGATGTCTTGGATAAATTATTTATAAATTAAGACTATCAGTGAAGTTTAGTATATCATTATGTGATCATTCTCAATTTCGGTGAAGCAGGTTTTGGTTTTGGTGATCAATGATTAGTTGGTTATATGAATCAAATTATCATGACAATCCACCCTCTGGTGTTGATTCCTATGCTTGATTGAAATTTTGGTATCAAGTAGAGCAACCAAACATAGTACTCATCATGTTTGGTGGTATATCATGTGACCAGATTTTTAGAGTTGATTCTAGTGATTAGTGATGTGTCTGAGATGGTTGATGAGACCTATAGGAAGCGTTTGATCTATTAGCAATATGAAAGATTTTATTAAGTGTTGTCATTGATGTCAACACTATATCCCGGTTGGAGAATATCCCAGTTGAATCTATCTCGGTTAGTCTTGGTGATCATTTTGGTTATGGCTGTGATTCTGATCTGGTATGATCAGACCTTTGGAATCAGTTTTGGATGCTTATTTTGATGGTTACATGCTTGTTATATTCTAGTGGTCTCATGATTTGTTTATCACTTTTGGTATTTCTAGTTATCGGCTTGTTCTTGGTTTTCCCAGCTAGATTTTGGCTTTACCGGCTTTTGGTGTTCCCGGTTAGTTTTACCGGTATGCTATTTTGGCGACTTGGTTAGTGGTTTTTGGGTCTAGCTTATGAAATGGGTTTCTTTAATGTTGTTGGTTCTTCTTGATCATATCCCGAGCATTTAGTGACTTTTCTTTGGATGGTGTGCTATTATGGTAGTCCTATTTGGATCTAGTTAAACTTTCACTGAGGGTTTCCACTAACAAGTGAAGTGTGTTGGATTTTGGTCTTAGCGGAATCCCCAGTGGATATAATTGTTTGGTTACTTGATTTAGGTCCATGCTATGTAATGTAAATCATAATAATAGTCTGGTGGTATCATGTGATGTAATTTTTGTAATTATGGGTTTATGGGCTTAGGGTTTAGCCGACCTTGTCAATAAGGTTGATGATCTATATTTATACGTGACTTATTCATGTAATTTGGTATGGGATGGTTATGGTTGGTTAATTTTGCATTATCAAAGAAAGAATTAAGTATGACTAGAATATATAGTATGACTTTGGATATGAAACTAATGGCAATTTGATAAGTAGTAATAGTTTTCCATGTCAAATATTGGTGTTATGTGTGTTGTGCTTTCATGTTATATTCTTCATTGGGTTGTACTCTTGTATAAGGTTTATAATTGAATTAATTATTGTTACTGTTAGTAAATTGATTCAACCCCCCCTCTCAGTTTACTGTTGGTATCATTGCATTCCAACAATTGGTATCAGAGTGAGGTTCTCTCTGCAAAAGATTAACTGCTCGAGGAGATTCGATGGCAACTGCATCTAGTTCCACATTCAATCCTTATCGAAAGGAGAGCCCCAAATTTGATGGTACAAATTACAAGATATGGAAGGAGCAAATGAAGATTCATCTCATATATCTTGGAGATGAAGTTTCAGAGTTAGTGGAAAAAGGGTATATACCTCATGATCCTAATTCTGGAACACCAACACCTACTGATGAACAGAAGAGAGCTGAAAATGATGTGAGAGAAAAAGAAGCATTGTTAAGTGCCCTATCTGATGAAAATTTATTGAATGTCATAGTTGGATAATGCTAAGCTGATCTGGACAACGCTTGAAACTCTTTATGAAGGTGACAAGGCTGTAAAGATTGTAAAATTTTAAGGTTTCTAGGTAAGATGTGAAACTTTGAAGATGGAAGAAGATGAGAAGATAATTTGTTTCATGGATAGAGTCAATGAGATTGGCATGGGTATCAAATGTTATGGCAGATCTATTAGTGAAGATGAGATAGTGTCAAAAGTTTTAAGAGCTCTACCTCTGGCTTACAAAATAAAGGCTACTGCTATCAATGAACTCTGGACAATGTCAAGTACCCCTGTGACCAAAGATATAATACTTGGGAAATTGAATGCTTTTGAACTTGAAGAACTTGGAGATCAGAGTGCTGCTAAAATTGAGACTGGATTTAGAGCATCTACATCTGGTAAACAGAAGATAGATTGGAAAGGGATGTATGCTAAGGATATGGAGGAAATTGAGAAAGAAGAAAGAGATCTTGAAGAGCTGGAAGCCTTGATTGCTAGAAGAATTCCTAAAGGACCAGCTGGAAGTAAGTCTAAAGGAAAAGTCCCTTTTAAATATTTTCCATGCAATAAGTTTGATCATTTTGCATCTAGATGTCCTGAAAGAGCTACTAGGAATCATGAAAGATTTATGAGGAATGTAAGCCTAATCCTGAATATCAAAGAAGACCTAGATTTAGAAGGAATGAGGATAAATCATGTTATTATGCTGGTTATGATGATGATGATGATGATGATGATGATGATGATGATGATGATGAACCTATGAGTGGATCCGATAATGGTGCTTCATCCGGCAAAGATTGGATCTTTATTTCTATCAAGGATGATTCTCTGGAATCTATCATTGAACCAATACATACTGAGCAAAAGGCCTTGGCTGCTAAATTTGAAGAGCAGGATGAATGGGTTATAGACAATGGATGATCACTTCAAATGACTGGTGACAAAAGAAATTTCTTATCACTGCACGAATTTTATGGTGGACTGGTCAGATTTGGATGTTGGCATTGAGTTGTCATTGATGTAAACCGGTATTGCAGGTTATCGGTAGAGTGTGTCAACCGGTATGAAGAAGATTGAACCAACATAAAGAAGAGAAGTATGTTATGAGTTGACAGATGATACCACCGGTATGAGGTGAGATGCAGAAGTGAGTTGGCATGATTGAGTTATAACCAATAAGGTATAAACCGGTATGAAGGTTGGCTATCTGTTTGTGATGAAGAGGCAGAATGTTGATGAATCACAATACTACCCGGTGAGCTAAATGGGAAGAATGACATGAAGTCATATCAGAAGGAAACATGAATTGTCAGGATGATGTGTTTCCGGTAAGAGTGATTGATCAATGTGTTGGTCATACTGGTAAGGTTCTACTGGTAGAATGGTTTCCCGGTTGTTCATATTTGAACCGACCCTATGTCGGTGAAGTTGAATATATGTTGATGTGTCCTCCATGGAGCTGAGGTGGTAAACATGCAGAGGTCGATGAAATGTTCATCGACATGGTTGTCTATGCAGTTGGTCGTCATTAAATGATAAAACCACAAATTACGATATGATATCTAACTCATGCGGCTTGAGGAAGTATGGATGATAGAGAATGATCAGGAATTTGTTGGCACTGTGATCAAGGCATGGAATCTAATTGCAGATTGATCTTCAGTTAGAAACAGCTGGGTGAAATGAGGTCAACAAAGATCACGGTCAAAAATAAGGGTGAAGTTTTCTATTTTTAGCAGCCATGCATTGGATGAATAAAAACATGTACAGATGCATCTCCCCAAAGCAGGTGAGCGATCCAAGGTAGATCAAATCAGATTGGATAGAAATTTGGCCAAAGGAAAAAAACCCTAACCACCTAAAGTTTGAATTTGTTTTTAGCAGGAAAACTTGATTTTATTTATACAAGTCTAAATCAATGAGGTTGCGGTTATTGAATTAGATGTAATGATGTTGGTGAATGAAAATGAGATAAAAAAGATTGTTTGAGTGAAAAACAAGAAAAATATTAAATGACTGTGTGTTGAAGGAGAATCTGGTAAGGAGTGTGTGAACCGGCAAAGAACAAACTGCTAGAGACAAAACCTGGCAACGTGTGGGTGGGTGTGAGGTGAATCCAACAGTTAGAGGGAGAGAAGTTTCAAGAGAGTAAGGACCATTATAAAGGCAATGTTGCAGTGTGTCTGAAGGTTTCACATATCGGTAACATTGAAATCAATAGAGCAGAGTATAGAAGGGTTGCAAAACTTCATTTGCAACAGGGAATTTATTTATGTATTTGAAGTTTCATATTGCCTTCAATAAGTAGGTTCTTCATGTATGGATTGTAGCTCCTTTAGGTTGTATCCTATAAATTGTTCAAGGGTTGGTGCTCCTTTGAGTCAGTGCTCATAAATCAGGGGTTGCTGCCCTAAAATTATAATCAGATCATTTTCATTGTGAGGTCGGATTGGAGCAGAAGATCTCCAACAACTGTTCTCATCTAGGTTTTTCCCACATTGGGTTTTCCTCGTATATCTGGTGTTATGTGATGCATTCTTGTGTATGTGTTATTTTGATGTTATAGAAAATCCTTTCATACACTTAGTTTGCATTGTTTGTCTTACCAGTCAGCACTCTATCTATTTTATATAGTACCGGTATATCCCTGATTACAAAAGAAAGTGTTTAAATGACTGATTCACCCCGCTCTTAGTGATCCATTGTGTCCAACATTGGAGACAACAAGGCAGAGGAACAATATCATTGGATGGTAAGACTAATATTGATAATGTTAATTATGTTGAAGGCTTAAAGAATAATCTATTAAGTGTAGGTTAGATGAGGATAGAGGATTCCATTTGCAATTCAAGGATGGAAAATGTAAGATCATTAATAAATCTGAATTGGAGATTGCTTCTAAAACTCAAACTAATGGAAATAAATTTCATTTGAACTCTAGTGAGATGGCTTGCTTGATTGCTCAGATTGATGAAAGTTGGTTATGACATAAGAGGATGTGTCATCTTAATTTTGATTGCATAGTAAAGATCAGTTCAATACCAGTTGTCAGAGATTTTCCTAAGATTGTTAAGCCCCATAATTCGATATGTAGAGAATGTCAAATGGGTAAGAAAGTTAGAAATTCTTTCAGAAGTGTACATGATAAATCTAATGAAATTATTGATCTTATTCATACTGATTTGTGTGGACAGGCAAGGACTAAAATTTTTCAAGGTGATAGATATTTTATGTTACTTATTAATGACTATTGTAGAATGATGTGGGTAGCATTTTTTAAAGAGAAATCTGAAGCTTTTGAGAAATTCAAGATCTTTAAGGCTATGATTGAGACTGAGACAGGACTGAAGATAAAGTGCTTAAGATCATATCATGGTGGTGAGTTTACATCTAGTGAGTTCAACAACTTTTTTGAAAGGAATGGTATTAGGAGACAACTTTCTGCACCTAGAACCCCACATCAGAATAGATTGGAAACAAATATTACATTAGAAGAGATGATGAATTAGGAAAGTTTGATCCTAGATGTGATGAAAGAATATTTTTGGGTTATTCTACTAAGAGAAAAGCATATAGATGTTATAACAAAAGATTGAATAGGATATTGGAAAGCATAAATGTCAAGGTGGATGAGCATGGCAGTAACCATATCAAATCATATGATTATGGACCAAAAGATGAATTCATCAAACCTAAACCAGTAATGCAAGAATCAAATTAGAACAGTGAACCTGTGACACCAGTAGCATCAGAAAACTTAACAATGCCAGAGGAACAACAGAATGAGTCAGCAAATCAAGAAAATTCAAAGACTCCCAGGTATGTAAAGCTAAATCATTCTAAAGATCAGATCTTTGGGGATTATTGCAAGGTGTGCACCCTTGGGTTCCTTATGTTGTGCACCGCAGTGCTTGGATTTATGGCATGGTATGCACATTACTTGGGAAGAAGTTGGTTTCATGGCTTAGTAAGAAATAATCTTGCACTTCATTGTCTATAGCTGAAGCAGAATATGTTGTAGCAACTACCAACTATACTCAAATTTTATGGATGAAACATATGTTAAAGGATATAAGGGTAAGTTAGGATGAGCCTATTGTTATTCACTATGATAATATTGTTGCTATTGATATGTCAAAGAAACTAGTATTTCATTCCAAATCTAAACACATTTCTATAAGGTATAATTTCTCAAAGGAAAAGGTTGAAGAAAAGGAAGTCAGATTGGTTTATGTGCCTACTAAGGAATAGATTGTAGACATTCTAATAAAACCATTGCCTAAAGACACTTTTGAATATCTTAGAGATCATTTTGGGGTTACCAACCCTCTGAAAGAGACTTAGAGATGCAAAGATGCATCAATTTGGTGAGCTTATCAAACATTCTTTTCTGATCCAGGTTGATGAAGATGGAGTTACTACTCAGGGGGAGTAGTCAGTTGTTTGGTTCAGTATTATTGGTTTAGTATTTGTCCATTGTCATTGATGTCAAAGGTGGAGAAGGTATTCATGTGAAAGTTGCTAGATCTTTTGATGGTGTTTTGGAGATTGTTGGCATTCCTTGGCACTTGGATGTTTTTCACATTCAGTGTTGCCATCAATGCCAAAGGGGGAGATTGTTGGAAATATGATGGATTTTCTTAGGTATTGTCACTGATGTCAACACTGTATCCCAGTTGGATCTATCTTGGTTACTCTTGGTGATCATTTTGGTTATGTTTGTGATTCTGATCCGGTACGATCAGACCTCTAGAATCGGTTTTGGATGCTTATTTTGATGGTTGCATTCTTGTTATATTCTAGTGGTCTCATGATTTGGTTATCACTTTTGGTATTTCTAGTTATTGGATTGTTCTTGGCTTTCCCAGCTAGCTTTTGGCTTTATCAACTTCTGGTGTTCTCAGTTAGCTTTATCGGTATGCTATTTTGGTGACTTGGTTAGTAGTTTTTGGGTCTAGCTCATGGAATTATTTTCTTAAATGTTGTTGGTTCTTCTTGATCATATCCCAAGGATTTGGAGACTTTTCTTTGGATGGTGTGCTATTATGGTGGTCCTATTTGGATCCGCTTAAACTTTCACTGAGGGTTTCTACTGGCAAGTGAAGCATGTTGGATTTCGGTCTTAGCGGAATCCTCAATGGATATAGTTGTTTGATTACTTGATTTAGGTCCATGATATGTAATGTAAATCATAATATTGGTCTGTTGGTATCATTTGATGTAATTTTTGTAATTATGGGTTTATGGGTTTAGGGTTTAGGGTTTAGCCGACCTTGTCAATGAGGTTGATGATCTGTATTTATAGGTGACTTATTCATGTAATTTGGTATGGGATGGTTATGGTTGGTTAAGTATACATTATCAAAGAAAGAATTAAGTGTGAATAAATTCATATCATTCAGGTGAAGGTTATATGTGTTATACTTTCATGTTATATTCTTCATTGGGTTGTGCTCTGGTAAGATTTATAATTGAATTAATTGTTGTTATTGTTAGTAAATTGACTCACCACCCCCCCCCCCCCTCTTAGTTTACTGCTGGTATAAGTGCATTCCAACATGATCATGTATTTTGGGTTTGGAATTTGGTTCGATAAAAGATCTAAACCGACTTGTAGCTACATATTTTAGTTTTGATATTTGGTGAAGCCGACTTGTGGAAGATCATTTTTGTTGGTGCGGATATATAAGATCAATTGGGTTAATCCATTTTGGTGTGTTAGTGATGTATGTAATGGTTTTAGGAGTGATTGAGCACAGTTTCATGTGTGTATCCTAATTTTTTATGATCTGGTGAGTAGTTGCAGAGAATAACAAAGAAGATCATTATAGTAGTCAGAGTGGATCATCGTGAGCCTAACCAGAACTGATTTGTGGCATCGTTAGATGTTGTTTTCTAGTTCATCACTCATTTTAATCCTTTTGTAATCATCTGTCAGGCAGTGAGCCTTCCTCTAGGGTTGTAGCCCTATTTTTGTAATTGAGCAATGAGCTCTAGGAAGTGTGCCTGAATGCAAGTGCATTCCCTATTGTAATATTGTTTTGCTACTGGCCATAGTGGAATAATATTATGGGTTCAAATCCCACCTTAGTTCTTCCCTTTTGGGATTCCATGTAAAAATATTGGTGTTATGATTGCATGGTTATTTGTTTTGTGTTTATGCACTTTACTTTCCTTTTTATGCATCTGGTGGTAAAAGAATTATAATAACATGTTTGAAATTTCCATAACATTAATTCACCCCCACCCCCCTCTCAATGTTCATTGACACCAACAATTGGTATCAGAGCCTAGTTCCTTTGAGAAATCCTAACAACTTGAGGAGGATCCAGAAGAATGAATCAATGGACTCCAGTTTGCAGAGACATCTTAGTGTGGCACTTGAAGACCTTGATTCAGCAAGGAAAGAAGTAAGTTCCTTAAAGAGAAACCTGAGTGTGGCTAAAGATTTCATTGAGACATTGAAAGATCAAGTGAGCACTTCAAGAGACAAGAGGAAAGAGCTAATGAATAAACTAAAAGAGAAAGAAGAACAAAGAATAGAAAATCAGGGCAAGGTTGATGAATGTGAAAGGCTTGCTAGAGAGAATGTTGTTATGAACAATGAGATGCAATCCATTGTTATGAAACTGACAAAGGAGATTGAAGACCGAAATAAGAATGAAGAAATCTTAACTCAATCACTAAAAGATAGAGAAAATGAATGTTGCAAACTGAATTATGAGATTGATCAACTGAGGCTTGAACTGGCACAATCCAAAAATGATGGTCAAGAACTTGAAAGAAAAATCACAATTCTGAGAGATGAGCTTGCTACTGCTAATGGTTACAAAGAGAAATTCAAGGCTAGCTCAGCAATGCTTGATGAGATGTTGGAAAGTTAGAGACATGGAAAGGACACAAGAGGACTTGGATATGAGAAAGGAGAATCCTTCAGTTTTGGAGAGAGCAATACAAAACCTAATTATCAGAAGAGAAAGAATCCTTTGGTAAGATAGCCTAATGCTTATAAATTCAATGGTAGATGTTTTACTTGAAATAGATTCAGTCATATGGAAAATCAATGCAGAAGTAGGATAAATAATGGTATGATGAATAATGTTCCTACCTTTATCGGTCAATGTTTCAAATACAACAATTTTGGTCACAAGTGAAACATGTGCAGAATGATGAACAATTTTCAGAATAAGAGATATTTTGCATGTGGGATGTTTGGATATATCTCTAACCAATGCAGGATGAGACCAAATCAAATGAATTTTAGGCCTATGCAAAGAAATATTGTTGCCATGCATGCAATAAACTGGGTCACATTGCAAAATATTGCAGAAGTAGGAATAATGGTCCGATAAACAAGAACAAATCAGATGAGAAAGTTAAAGCAAAGCTAGAGGAAATTAGAGATCGGCATAAGAAGATGTGGATTAAGAAAGATGACTCTAATGTAGAAAATGGCTCCACACCTAAATCTAGTTATGGAACCTCATCCAGTAACCAGGACTTTTTGGCCTTATGGGGAATCTTTCATGCAAATTCATAAAACCCCCTCTTCGGAGATCTGTAATCGACTCTAAAAGGTTGCATAAGGTTTAGATCATGTATGCAAATGATACCAAGAAGATTATCTGAAGATTTAAGTTTTCGATGAGCGATTTCATGAAAAACAAGGCAAGCGGAAGCCGAAAGGTTGAAGCATTTATTAAAACCTAAAATTAGGTTTTCAGAGGTTAAAAAGGTATTTTAAAGGTTCATTCTTCACAATCTGATCAAGGGAAAAGTGTAGAGAAGATAAGAGAAGATTTTTGGTAGCCTAAAGCGATCTTGTAGCGATCCAAAAGTGATTTCTTGCACCCGGTTCAATCAAAAGGTATTTATATGTTTCGTGAATCTCTGTGTTTTCAAATCTTAAGTTTGGAATGGCATATGTGTCTACAATTACTACTCCTTTCATTGTTGAGATTAAGGATAGAGCAAGACCAGTTTTCAAGAAACACCCTTTCAAGTCTATCGAAGATGATTTGGAAGGAGCATTTTCCTCGGTACCCTACGATGTTCTTCATAATGAAGAAATTAGGGAATACATCCACTATGATCTTGAGGAGCTTGGCAGTGTTGCCATGCTATCCTTGTATAACAAGCATTTGGTGGGCAACTTGGGAAACCTAAAATCAGAATATAAGATTTTTCAAGACAAGGGTTTCATGTAGTTCATCCACTTCCCATCATTCGATGAAGCGAAATGGATCTGGTAGGTCCCAAGTAGGGTCCATGATGAGTTCATGTGGCTAGACAGGCCCCATAAGATCACCAAGCAGGTGATTCAAGTCATAACATGCCTAAGTGCAACTGGTGAAGTACCTGGTCTAAGGAAGGTATCAAATAACACTATGATAGCCACTACCAGTTCAAAGTGAGCAATGACTATCAGTGACATCTTGGAGCATGATGTCAAATTTGCATCAATGGTAGTTGGTTATAAGGTCTATCAATCAAGTAGGTAGAACTCAGTTTCTGGTGCTGCAATATTTTCAACCTATCAGATCCTAAAAGAAGATAAAAGGTATGATTTATGTGAAGTTGTTTCGAGTGAATTGTTGAGTAATTTAAAGAAGATCAAGCAAGATAAAAAGAAAACCTTCAAGTTCAGTTCCCTTATCATTTGTTTGGAATTATACTTCCTAAATGAGATCCCCAATATAAAAGGGAAGGTCCAATGGGCCTATGATAAACGTGTGGCCATGCAAATCAAGGAAGCATTGTTGGGAATTGGTGACAATGTTATGAGGATATCCACATTATGGGGATACTTCAAGAATTTTCAATCCACTATGAAGAGAAGCGAGAGAATCCATAAAGTCGTAGTGTAGAAGTATGAGAAAACCATTTGTTTCATGGTAGATAAGGATCAATCCCTGGTGGAGGTAGTAGACCCAAGGATAGTGTGGATCATACCCATGGGGTATGAGGTCAATGCAGACACACTTGAGGTATATGTACAACATATACTAAGTCAACCTATAGACAAGAAGGAGCCAATATTTGGTACCCTTAAGGAGAAGAGCCTAAAACTGCACTGTCAATTCTTTGAGTTGGCAAGAAAGAGGAAGATCGGGAGGGAAGCGGAGGTTGTTGCAGAACAAATGGGATTAACAAAGGAGGTTGTATAGAGGGCAGGAGCTCAGAATATACTGAGAGAAGAGGATGTAATCAAGCCACACCCCAAACCGAAAAACCACCTAAGCAATCTAAGGCAAATCCTAGCAGATTTGCACCTCTCTCGAGTGTGAAGAAACCGGTACCTCTACCCAAGCCCAAGCCAGTAGTATCAACCGGTAGAGTTGAGAAAAAAAAAAGGAGAAGCCTTCAAGGGAATATGTGGTAGCTGAGAAGGAAACAAAGTCAGATGAGGAAGTCTAAAAAGTTAAGAAGATTGCTACTTATGCTACAGTAGTCAGTAATCCATTCGGCAATGCTCCACCCTCCAAGAAGACAAAGACTCAAGGAGAGCCATTTGAAAAGCCTAAAGGAAGTAAGAAGCACAAATTTGAGATAGATGAAGCTTTGGATTCTAGTAAGGTTAAGATCATCCCTCCTAAATCCCTAGAAGAAATCAAGAATGAAATTATAAAGGATGGAAATTTGAGTATTCTTGCTATATACTATGAGAATGTTTTTAATTATGGGAAAACGGGTTTTGAGGGCACCCAAAACCCCTTACAACAGGTTTTGAAGGGACTTGAAACCCTCAGATTTTACCAGGATTTGGAACCCACAGAACAACGATACCATAGAAATTAAACCATGAAAACTAGCAGCCCCAAAACAACTGAGCTGACAAAAGCCAGTCGAACACCAGCATTGCCACAAGCAGAAAGAGTCAACTAGACACTTAAGATATGATCAAGACAAAAAATATTGGCCACACTGAAAGGCTACAACCTTAACCTTACTAAATAGTGACGAGAGTTAACAGGAACCCTTAGCCAAACAATAGGGATGTTCTTGACTCCCTTAACCTAAGACAAAGACTCTAAACACCAAAAAATCAGCCTAGCCCATAACCAAAAACAACCATTGTCTAAACTGGTCCCTTGAAAACTATCAGCTTCCATTCAGACAAGATTAAACATAAAAGATAAAACATGATGAAAAGAAACAAGGGGATTTTGAAAGGCTTCCCTAACCTTAGACAAGGGTTTTGAGATGGTTCCCAGAACCACAAAAAAGGGTTTTGAAGTGATTCCCTCAATTGCCTTGGACTGAAATAGAGGCCTTAAAATAATAGCATCCAAGCAAACAAACAACACCAAAAACTCCACCTCTATAGGAGAAGACATAACAGAGCTTGAAAGCGAGGATCCAGTAACCAAAAAATCACCTGCCTCAAGAAAAACTAGGCTCCCACAGTCTGAAGAGATGGGTTTAGTCATGGTGCTCATAACCACCACGGTAAAGCTAGCAAGAAGAACAACTTCCAACTATAGAACAAAGTCCAACAACTTAAGAAAAACCCATTTCGCTTAGTTGTAGCAAAGGGTTTTTGCAGGCCCCCATAACCTAAAGATCCATGAGAAAGATCTCCTCTAGAACACCTATAGTCTAGAAAAAGGACAACACTATCCATCCATCAACACCACCCAACCTCCATGGAAGCACTCAACTCCACCTCTATAAGAGAGAAGTTGTCTCCAACATCGTCCTCCTTTGCCTCTGAATAAGGAAGGGCCACCTCAATAAGGAAAGGTGGAGAAAACCCAGGCAACATAGAGAGGGCGTACCAATAGAATCTACAAAAAAAGCAAGACTGGGCTGAAGAGGAAATCCCCTCAACAAATCTTTAGAAAGCAGAAAACACTCCCGCCCTCAAGGCCTTGATCTAGATTTCCAGAAAAAAGATCTCCTCCTTGGAAGAAAAAAGAGCAGCAACGGGCAAAAAAACCCTAAGGCCCAAAACATTAGAAGCCCAAACCTCAACAAGGAGGAGAGAACAAGCATAGAAAGGGGCTTCCCCGCCCTCAAGATCAGCTCAAGACACTTCATTGCAGGGAACCCCAGAAACACCGCGGGGAGCCATCATCACCATAGTTCACCAAACGGCCAAACGATTTATGATCAACGATAGGCAAAGCATGGTGGGCAAACACCATTTCCCCCAAACCCTTGTAGCACCCTCTCTAGTTTGAAACCCCCACCCACTCCACCAAGGAAATAAGCAGGAAAAGGGAGAAAGGGACAACAACAGGATTGTAAAGGAAACCATGACATCCTACCCACCATCTGGGTCGCTTTTGTCTTCCTCCCCTGCAACATCTCCCACAACCCTAGTTGCCCCTACCCTTTGCATGCACTCCATACTATCATATACTATGAGAATATTTATGACAAGAAGCAGAGGGAAATTGAAGAAGCAATTGTTCATTACATGAATAACTTCAGTAGAGCTCTGATTGATATGTCACCTAAGATTCCTAATGAGTTGAATGATATTTTGGATATCCGGAGAAATGTTGCTTGCAGGAAAGATGAAGAAATGAAATTATGTTTTACTAAACACTTGTTCAATCATATCAAGGGATGAATTTGAAAGATTATTGAAGTTGGCAAAAGAGAAATTCAGGACCAAGAGGAGAATTAACAAAATTATGCTTGGTAAAATCGATGAAGTTGCAAAAGAGAAACAACAAATAATAAAAGACTTCTTGTTAGAGCTAAGATATGAGGTGAATTAGATAGAGATTGCTAGCCACCCAGTAGAGAACATTCCAGAAGATACTTCCATTCCAAAAGTAATTGCAGAAGTATTTGGTGGGCTGAAGGATTAGCCATTTGTCAATTCGTTTGAGTAAGATGTTGTACAAGATGCACCTACTGAGAATCTAGGAGCAGATATCTCTGGTGAATATACTCAGGACCCTCCTGAGATAGAAGTAATTGCAAAGATGATAGTCGAGGAGATATCAAAAAGTGAAAAGGGTGTGAATGTAGAGGTTGATAAGGAGAAGGGTGTTGAGCCAACAGAGAAACCTCTAGTAACCATGATTGTAGCCAAAAGTAAGGAGATTAATGTAGAGGATGATTTTTCTCATGGTCCAATGGATTTGAGTACCTTATCCCCTCTTCAAGTGTTGCAACTTTCCACTCAAGCTCAAATCGAGGCAAGTGAAGACTTGTTGAAGTCTTAGTCTAAACATAAAGAGATCATCTCTCTTGCAACTAAGGCTTTGGAAAATCTTTTGCCTAGTTTCAGTCAGGTCTCTAGTGCTTCTCCCTCTAGAAAGCTTAAGAATATGTTAAACATTGTTAACAATCATTTTGTATCATTAGAGAAGGTTGCAGATGAATCTGTACAGAAAATATTTAATGAGATGAGATTGCAGAATAATTTGAAAGAAGTTGAGAGAGATAGAGTGAGCCTAAAATCTATTATGAAGAGTGTAGAAGAGGCATTGGATGAAGGCGGTAAAATTTTTAAATCATGTCTATTTTTGCCCAAATTTACTACAGACATTGATCAGAAAATAAGAGATCTTAAGGGTAAGTTAGCCAGTATCGGTCATTCTTTTGCACCGTAATCATTTTTTTTGAGTTCCCTTGAAGCATAATTTTAAGATTATACTGATAAAATAAAGGGTTTGAATAAACACAAGCAGAGAATTTTAAGTAGAGTGGGAGAACTGAGTAGTCTGATTACTCCCCGGATAGACACAAAAGGTCAAATGTGTTGGGAGACAAGGCTTCTAAATTGAGTTGGATTTTAGCCTCTGGATGAATGACCCCTATCCCTATCGATTGATAAGTCTATTTGTGTTTGAACAAGTGAATAGATCTATCTATAGCACTAAAGCATGAGACCGGTGTTCACCCCCTATTTTAAAGCTAAACATGATTTAAGGGGTAGGACTATTGGCATATTCAGAGCTTTAGGAGTCGCACACCTTTTGGAGTATAGTACCTTGTAAAGTGGTCTCCAACATGGGCTCATTGAAAGTGAAATAAAATAATTAGTGAAAATGCAAACTAACTGGACCAATTCTTCTGCATTCCAATAGCAACCGCCCTATGTTCTATTTTCCACTAAGTGAGTCATATTCCTAGCAAGCACTGGGCTTCTGAACCTTTCATAGGGGTGGCTATCCCTTCCCCTTTTTTCTTAGGCTCCTCAACAATAAAAGGAGTAGTAGGTTGGGTTGGGCTCCTTAAAATAATAGGGTCAAGGCCAGGTAGCATAATGGCAATATGCACACCAGAATGGGCAAATATTTTCTTTTTTCTTATAGGGTTTCATATTCCCCTCAAATCAATAATAGTAACAGATGCGGTCACCATCATTGGTAACCAATATGAATCTCCAACTTATGAAAGTATGTGTCAAAGCTACTGACCAGAGTCTATATAGGTAATTCAAAAAATTTCATCTTGTGTTAGAGGTCGGACTAAATAACTATTCCTTCTGCCCCAGTAAATTCTTCTTCGTATTCAGAGTTGGTTGGGTAGCAAAAAGATGGAGTTACTAAGGTTTGGATCTCTTTCTCCATCACCCGCTAATGAAAATGATTCATCCACTATGCCCATTACTTTGACTTGCAATCCCACCAAAATATGTAACAGGGTAGCGACATGTGTTTTCTTTAATTCCTTCATTACTAAAAATAGAACGGATTCAAGGTTGTTGAAAATTACTATCTATATCTTCAGGTGGGAATGTTACGTATAGAATCAGGGTAGAGGTTCCAGGCCAATTATATAGTATAGATCATAGGGTTGTGAAACATACCCAACTATCTTTGATCTAAAAATTATTTATGGTCAACCATGTTGATGAATCTCCGAAAGAAACATTTGAAACCAATGTTTTGAATGTCCGTACTCCTGTGTAGAATAACCAAATGTAGTTTTTTCAAAGAATGCAGACCCAATTCCTACATACTAAATTGTTTCTAGGAGTGATGCAGAAGAAAAGGTGGACCCTGTAGACACTTAAAAATAATTATTAGTATTTTTAATTCCTAACATAATTAATTAATTTAGTTATGTTAATTCAAATTCTCCTCAATATTAATTAATTATAATTAATATTGTCACTATAGTATGTGACTGATTTATTTAATAAATCAACCCCTTTCTTTATTATTCTAAAAATTGAATCCTCACAAATCTTCCTTTTAGCTAATTAATTTCAATTAATTAGTTAACTCACATGACCCCTCCAAATCATCTTCCTAATTTATCATTAGCCTAATAGAGTCTTCTAGAAACTCCCTAAACCCACTTAACATTATTCTACTAATTTTTAATTCCCCTCTCATTCTCTCTCCTAGTCAAATCCTCCTACAAATCCTATCCCACCTAATTCTTCCTCTAAACCCCTCCTAATGAGTTGCTAGTGGCTAATCATCATGATTAGCCACAAAGTCAACTCCTTGTCCCTTCCCTCCAACCACTAGCTTTTAATGCTCTTTTTCTAGGTGAATATGAGATTTTCAAAACCTCACATTCCTCAAGGCATCCCCTCTCCCAAGAAATTTTTAATTCCTTCTTATTCCTCCAATCCCCATGATCATCCCTTTTATGGGAATTTTAAATTCCTCCTCCCCATTCTTCAAGAAATGTCACATCCCTTGCTCCTCTCAAGGCACATTGGGAAGTCTTCCCAATGCATCTTACTCTTCTCAAGGCACCTTGGGAAGTCTTCCCAATGCACCTTGAGGAGTGTGGAGACAAGAAATGCCTTTAAGGTATATCTCTTGGTCTCCACACCCTCTCTTGGGCCTTGTGTGAGCTCACAAGCAATCCTAGCCCTCCATCTTGGATTCATCCTAACCATCCATTTTTCCTCTCTTCCTATAAATTGAGGACTCCATCCCTCCATTTTTCATCTCCAAGCTTAGTAATCTTATGCTGCCCTTTTGAGCCTAGGAAAATCATCTTAGCAACCTTACCATGTCAAAATCATATCTCATCCAAACTTAATCATCTCATCCACATCATCCTCCAAAATTTATTTCATATTGTGCACAACATTAGAGAGTCATCCACATCAAGCAAGAAAGAGGAGCACATCAAGTGGAGCATCATCTAAGGGCCCCTTCACTTCATCAAGCTCCATCAGAAGGAGAAGGTATAAGGTTTGTGAGGTACATGCATTTCATTCTTGTTTTGAGCATTTCAAATTATGTCTTTCAATTTCATATGATTATATGTTTGATTTGCATATTTGCTATCTAGTCCACCTCACTAGTCTTTTCCCTTCTTCATTTTGGCACACCCGATGGGACCCACGTCCCTAAGAACTAATAATTTTGTGAGTTTTTGTGAGTTGTGAGACGCAAGTTCCAGAACAGCGCGAAAGACTGCAAAACAGCGCGAGCGACTCGAGTTTAGCGTGAAAGAAAACCTACTTCAGTGCGAACGATAGCGCATCAGTGTGACCGACCTGACATATTTTAGATTTTTCTCACTTGCTGTTTAAAATTTAAAATTTTACTATCTATCTGTTTGTTTACCATGAGAGCAAGCATTTTAGCACAAGTGCAAGCATTTTAGCGTGGGCAATTTTTAATCAGCGCAAGCGTTTTTATGTTATTCCCGCCCAACTATTTAAATATAAATTTTGAAAATTTTACCCGCTAACTCCCACAGGTCTCTATTTTAAGGACCAGCGTGAATGCACGCATTTTAGCATGAGCACAGGCGTTTCAGCGCAAGCATTTCCGACTAGTGCGACAGACGGGTATAAAGTCCTTTAGTATTCTGTGTGTTCTATCATTTTTCGTTTTACTGGTTTATTTAATTCAGTGCATACACAAGCATTTCGATGCCTACATAGGCATTTCGGCGCGACTAACTACACTTCAGCACGTGCACTATTTATGTAGTACAGTTATGACTTATTTCCATCTTTTTAGTTTTACAGTTTAATCCGATCGTCCAAGACTCAAAAAAATAAAAATAAAAACTACTAATTCCATTGTTTTGCAGGTTGCCTAGCAGATTCAACCAAATGTTGTGCATTTATTTAAATTAGGCACCTAGATATTAATTAAAATGGAATGAACCTTTGTCTTACATGTTTTTAAGAAAAGTGTAAAGGTAGGAGAGTATGCTCTCGTCTAACTAGACGATCAGAAATCTAGACCCTCCAACCTTTTCTTGTTTGATTGCGTGTTTACCTCTAGTGGGTCTGCCCTCCCAACTTGCTCTTTGAGAAGGTAAGAGGGGAATGACCCAAATGAGTACACCCGTACCTAGGGTTTCCAACTCACAATATTAAATAGGCCATTGACTACGAAAGGGTCAATGGTTGGGGCTATATGAGAGTTCACTCTCACATTGGGTGCTTAGTAGGATCCTAGAGATCTCAATCACGCTTGCGTGAATACTAAGTTCTTCATGCTTCGTTGGGCTATAGGCCTCAATTGCGCTTGCGCAACTACGAAGGGTAGCTCCTAATAGGAAGACTTACTAAACACCTTATTTATAGTGGCCAAAAACCTTCTAGTCATTGGTGCAGGAGGTCAGACCTCCGAAGCCGCCCATATTTTTATGGCACTTAGTAGAGACACGAAGTTCACCATGAGGAGTTTTTATGGGAATTGATGCTTGTTCGCCCCAAGAAGTGAGTGTTGTGGAGGGGAGCCAGTGGGGTCAATTATCTAAGTGTCTACTCTGGGTAAGCGTAGTTGGGAAACCAATTGGGATCTAATGACTATTGTCCTTGCTAGTCTTAAGAATGTTTTATATGAGCATGAGTGCCTTTGAGATAATATGCATTTGATCATTGTGTTTGCTTTGTTTGGTACATACTTGCCAAGAGTAGACTAAAGACACATCACTATTCCCCAAACACTTTGCAAAAAAAAAAAAGGAACACTTGTCAAGACACAAACAATTGTCCAAGTCATTACCCACACAAGGTCCAAAGTTGCATCAAAGCTCCGTCTGTCCCATACTCCATAAACCCAAGTGAGAGGATAAGAGTCCAACCTCCCTATCAAGTTTATCCTTTTGAAACACCAACTATCATCAAAATCCAGGTGGTCGTGTCCCTTCATACAACTTGCCATTCAAATTGATCCTCTTTTGAGTCATGTTCATGCCAAGAACAACCTAGTCATCAAATTTATTCTAAGTCATCACTATCACACCTCCTCAATCAATCAGCCTCAAATTTCCTGAGGACTTAGCATATCAAATCAATCTCTCACCACTATGAGATCAATTTATCAAAATCCAAATCCAATCATCCTTTAATCCAATTTAACCTCACATCAAGGTTGCATACCTTGTGAAGTTCCATTTAGACCTCATCATTAATCAATTGGCTCGTGTGCTTGAAGAAGAATCCTCTCCAAGTATCTTTTGCCTAATCCTTTTGAGTTGATCAAGACTCTTAACTCACATCTTTACTTTGCCTAGGGTCATTAGTCAACACTTGGTGTAAGAGGGGTTCTCTAATCATCATTCCCAGGTCTAAATTCTACCCAACTTGGTCATTACCTTTCTTGTGGTTTCATCCACCACCTAAAATCCTCATCCAAGTACTAAGGTGTCAAATCCTAATCAAATCTAGGCTCTAATCCAAGAACCCCCACCAAATCAACAAAATCCCTTGTCATCAAAGACAAAATCCAAAATTCCACAAACATCTTGCTAAGTCCTTTCATCAAGAGATTTCCTCCTCCAACCTTTTCTAACTCTCATCGTGCATGGTCGCAACTCAATCCCAGAAGAAAAAGATGGCTGAACAACAATATGGTATGTTGGACATTAGTGTCCTATATGAAGATCCTACACAAATTGAGCAACCTAGCAATCAAGATCAAAGCCAAAATCCAAACATGGTTAGCCAAGATGAACTCTCCCCAGAGGTGCAAACCTTTCTAGCAGACTCTTATAACCAAGAGATGGTTGAAAAGTTCATCCAACACAATCCTACTGCACTTCTAAAGACTCTCTTTGAAAATGGAGCTCAACTTCCACCTCAATTTGATAAATCTACTCTCAACCAACAACCACAAGGGGATCTTACGTTCACACAAAGCGTTGTACCCGCTACTTAAATTCAATCAATCACAGCCCCATCAATCATCCAAGCTCAATCAATACCGCTCGTGGCACCTCCCACCATGGTCTGCATCCCACCTTCTTCCTCTTTACCATCTGTACCACTATCAAATCCGATCTCATCCATCCTCCAACACACTTCTATACCACCTCCTTCCATTCAACCACATATTTCTATTCCACAAACTTCCCTTCCTATCAACAATGTCCCAAATTTTATCCAGGTCGTACTCAATCCCATCACAACAGTTTGCGGACCCCAACTAACTATCACCCAAGTCCCTACGACATTGGTCATCACATCTCACATTCCTGCCTCCTCAGCATATCAATACATTGGTGGTGGTGCACCTTCCTTGACTCATCCAATTCTTGGGGCAAATAGAATTCATCATTATCAAAATCCACAACAAGACCTCATCAAGGAAATTCAAGACATGAAAAATATCATCAAGGACATGAAAGAAGGGAAAAAAAAAAGGAAACCTTACTTGTTTGAGGAATTTTGTCCTTGTCCTTACAACCCATCTATATCAGTTGCACTGTACCGTCCAGGATTTGAGATCCCTAAATTCGCCAAGTATGAGGGCAAAGGAGACCCCCGTGACCATGTCTGGGAATTTCACATCTTATGTCAAGAAGTCTCCTATAGTGACCTTTATCTTCGTAGACTCTTTCCCAAGAGTCTCACGAGAGACGCACTGGCATGGTTGTCATCTCTACCACGAGGCTCCATTGTCTCCTTTCCAGACTTGGCAGAGAAATTTGTGGCCCACTATGCTTACAACATGGCTAATGACGTTTCTATGATGGACCTATGTAACACAAAACAAAGGCCCGGAGAGACTTTCGCCAACTTCCTACAAATATGGTGACATCTTATCAAGAAATTCCAGTGGGACATGCCAGAACAACATCAAATTGAGCTATTTCAAAAGAACTTGGTGCCTGAACTTTCAAGACCCTTGACATCTCAATGTATCAAATCCTTCCAAAAATTGACCGATAAGGGCCTCGCTCTTGAACGTGTCTTGTTGGAGGAAGGAACCTTGAAACATTGCCAAAAATTGACACAAAATTCTTCCTCTTATCATAATGACAAGCCAAAATTCTAGTCTAAAAACAAAAATGTGGTCAATGATGGTGTAACTGATGCAAAGCGGGTCCAAACAGTGGCTACTCCCCAAAAATCCACCACCAATAATCATCAATTCAACAATCAAAACAACCAAAATCAATCAAAAAAGCCTCACAACAATGTTTCAATCCAAGGACGACCTCCCTGATCAAATAACTGAGCTCCAAGAGACTTCACTCCTCTTGTTGAGCCTATTGAAATGGTGTTTCAAAAAATTGTCCAAGCAGGCGTAGTGGTTTTTCCGATCACTCGCCCGTTTGACCCCAATCAACCCAAACCTAGATGGTATAATGAGAATGAGTATTGTGAATATCATCGTATCAAGGGACATGACACACGAAAGTGCATGAAGCTCAAAATATATATACAAGATCTCATTGATAGGGGTGAGATTGAAGTAGCAAACGCAAAACCTGGAAATAACAATGACAAACTTAAAATGTACTAGGAACCATTCCTGAAGAATGATAAAGGAAAAGGCTCATCATCTAACGCAATAGGTTATGACTATACCAATCACATAATCAGCTTTGACTCTTTATTGGGTCGCATCGAGCCCATAGACAACCATGTTAACATCATAACTATCTAAGGAGTCAACTCTCCCCCTCCCCAAAGCAAACCAAATCCGGCTAGGATAGTCATTCAAGGCACCATGCCTTCCACCTCCCAAAATGACTGTAATGTAGCCACACACTGGGGCAAAGTCACTATCCAAGGAGTTCCTCCCCCACCAAACCCCCCACCCATGTCTTCAACCCACCGATATGACCTCTTGGACCAACTTGGGAAGACCCCTGCACAGATTTCCATTCTCAAACTTCTCAAGACTTCCCATGTACATAAGGAAATTTTCACGTTCCTGATAACATCAATGCTACTCAATTCCAAGCTCTCATTGGAAACCTTGCTGCCTAGCAGCACCTTGTATTTACCTCCAAAGATGCTCCTGCAGATGAAGATCACACCAAACCTTTGCACATCGAAGCCCTTATCCAAAAACACAAGGTCAAGCGTATTTTGATAGACGGTGGATATGGACTTAATCTGTGTACATACAAGTTAATAAAATAATTGGGACTTTCTGAGGACCTGGTGGACACATCGGGAAGGATCACCATAAAAGCATATGATGATGCAAAAAGAGTTTCGAAGGGCATTATCACCTTACCTCTTCAAGTGGGCCCCATTACAATTGAAACCCCATGCCAAGTACTAGATTTTGATCTCCCCTATAATGTTCTCCTCAGGTGGCCATGGATTCACTCCTTGCAGGTTGTGCCCTCCACCTTCCACCAATGCATCAAATCCCCCTATAATGGAAGAGAGATCACTATCAAAGGTGATCCCCAACCTTTTCAATATTGCAAACTATTAGAGGGGAAGAATTTGTATCATTGCCCACTAAATAGACCCTTGCCAACACCTCCATCTGACACATCAAATGTTGCCTCCACTTCATCCCAACCAAATAATCAAATCAAGATCTTGGACAATGGCTGTGGAGAATACGAATTGGAGGATGTCTTATCAATAGGCAACCTCCCTCTCTCTCCTAAGTCATTTGGAAAATTGAAAGAGTTCAAAAAGGACCTGAAACTAGTCATGCAATGTCAAAACACCACCTTCTAGCAATGGGGCCCACTTGATGAGGAGAGCCTCGAAGAAGATGTCTCTTCATGGATGTACCGGGAAGAGGATGAAGATCCAGCAAAAATATCCAAAAAGATGTCTCCAAAAGCATCAATCATAGTTGAAAAAATGGGTTACAAAGGGCATGGCCTTGGACCAGAGGAGAAAGGAAGAAAAACACCAATAAATCCTATCTCCTACAAGTACAACAGAGGCTTGGCATACACCCCGATGCCTAAGATTACTATTGTTGGTGCCCCTTCTAGTCCTTCTTTGGA